>NW_026647687.1:0-93079 GCF_950295315.1 Erinaceus europaeus | reverse complement strand
AAAAGCCATAGGATAAGAGGGTACAACTCCACAAATTCCCATTAACAAACTCCATATCCCATCCTATCACCTCCCCCTGATAGCTTTCCTATTCTTTAACCCTCTGGGAGTATGGCTCCAGGGTCATTATGGGGTGCAGAAGGTGGAAGGTCTGGCTTCTGTAATTGCTTCCCCACTGAACATGGGCATTGGTTGGTCCATACTCCCAGCCTGTCTCTCTTGTTCCCTAGTGGGGTAGGGTTCTGGGGAAGTGGGGCTCCATGACACATTGGTGGGGTCGTCTGTCCAGGGCAGTCTGTTTGGCATCATGTTAGCATCTGGAACCTGATGGCTGAAAAAAACGAGTTAACATATAGAGCCGAAAAAAAAAATGTTGACTAATCATGAACCTAAAGGCTGGTAAAGTTTATATGAAGAGTTGGGGATCTCCATTTTGCAGATAGTTAGTAGTCCTATTTTAGTTGTATTCTAAAGAGCCCATGAGTATACTAGTTTTTTTATTGATTTTTTTATCAAGTAATGTATGATGAAGTGTTTAGGGGTGAATTAGTCTGAAATACTTCAGTTTGGTGGATAACAAAAAGGTGAGGGGAGGGGTGGAGTGTAGCAGGTATGTGTGAAGCACACACAGGCTGTGATTCAGGTCATGGCTGACCATCCTGTGATGCAAAGCATTGACTCTTCTTCCTCCTGCAGCTGTGCTGAGATATGTGAGACTACTTTAAAATTTTGGGGACACTAGTGTGACAAGCAATGGTCTCTGCAAATTATAGCCATTGCTAAGTCAAGCCCAGTGGGTCACAAATTCATCTCCTATAAGACAGAATTAGAAAATGGGCCATCTGCCTTCCTCTTGGAATCTAAACTTTCTTTATAAATAAACCTTTTTTTAAATTTTGTTAATTATCTGTATTTTATTTATTGGATAGAGACAGCCAGAAATTAAGAGGGAAGGGGGTGATAGAGAGACAGAGAGATACCTGAAGCCCTGATTCACCACTGAAAAAGCTTTCCCCCTTTGGGTGGGATCCAGGGACTTGAACCTGGGCCCTTGCACATTATAACATGTGCACTCAACCTGGTGCACCACCACCCAGCCCCAGGAATCTAGACTTTATAGCCTTGAGCATAGCCAGGGAGAAAATAGAGCCATTCTGTTATTCTCACATATCCAGGTGACAGGATATAGAGGATAAGAGGTCTTAAGAGTCACAAAGTCTGGCTAACCCAGTGCAATGAACTGACCACAGACAACGCAGCTCAGAGAACAGCTCCTTTTCCTCCTTGCCCAAGGAGGAGTGTTCTCATTAGGAGGCCCAATTCTGTATCTGTCTTTGCAGCAGATGCATCTTCATATTTCTTCAGATGAGTGGTAGGAAGTCCTCCCAGACAGAACAAAACAAAACAAAAAAAAGATACTACTTGGATTTCTTGGAGATGTGATTCTGAGCCTTGAATACAGCTGTTTAGCAAAAAGAGAAAAGAGGCAGAAGCTACAGGGTGATTGGTATAAGACTCAAGATCATTGTCTCTGGTTGGCAACTCCCATGAGTACATTTTGAGTTGCTCAGGTCTGCAAATGCTGCTGCTGTTCTGCTGAGAGCTGTTGCCATTTTGTCATTGTACCAATTTTAACAGTAACTGGAGTTTTATTTTCATGGGTCATTGCCAAGTAGAAGTTGCTTGGTAGAAAGTGCCCATGCTTCTTCTCCTATAAATGCTTCTTCATCTTCTTCTTTGTTTTTTTTTTTTTTTCCTTTTCTTTTCTTTATAGAAACAGAAATTGAGAAGAAAGGGGGAGATAGAGAGGTAAGGAGAAAGAAATACCTGGGACACTGTTCCATTACTTGTGAAGGCCCCCACTCACCCCACCTCTACCTTATAGGTAAAGTTTGGGGCTTGAACCTGGGTCATAGTGCATGGTAGTGTGTTCACTCTACAGGGTGTGCCACTGTCCTACCCCTGATTCTTCCTTTGATATTACACTGTGCACAGTATTTGATGCCCAAACTTGCATGTCCAGACAGCATGGACAACCATGCCCAGTTGACTTGAGGCCCCCAGGACACCTCTGTGCATGATTCTTCTAAGAAGTGCCGAGCTTATTATCTCTCATCATCTTCCATGTCCTATCAGTGTTCACAGTGTGTCTCATGTAAGCTCATTTACCAAAGACACCTCAGGAGGACCATGTAGGTGACTTTAGAGAAGACAGGTTCTGGGAAACAAGTTTTAGTAGGACATTCTTTGCAGATAGGAGACAATCACAAGATTATTGGCGAGACTGAAGCTGTCCATTGTAGAAAGAAGAACTGGCCTGGGTATCATCATCATCCAAAGAGAAGCACAATAAAAATGCTGATATGCTGTTCTTTTTTTTTTCTCAAAGTCCTCTTATTGGCATTGCTAGGCATCTGTTGACATGGGTCTGCATATATTGGTATTTGCAATATGAAATCACACTTTTCATTTCTTCCTTGATTAAGTGGACCCTTTCATGTCTATAACACAGGGCTACATACTTTTCAGATGAAGAATCCAATGCTAAAATCAATAACCGCTTGAATTATTAAAGAAATGTGAAATTATATACAAGATAATCAGAGTGCCAACAAAGATGGTTGATTGGACTTTAACTGCCTGACAATAGGCAATTCATGTAAGATTTGTGTGGTCACACTCAAGATGTGTTTGACTAATCAAAACTCCTTAACTGCCACAGATAACTGTTTAATAAACATGTTTCCTCAAGTCCTTGGGAATGAAGTGTCTTATAGAAGAATGCCATAATGGTGTATTGCTGGTTTCATTGCAGCATAACATATGGCACCTGATACAGCCAACTCATATGTTCTCACAAAGTGTTTTCTTTTGCATTTGAAGAATGGAGAGTTAAATTACCCTGGTGGGGATTTCATACAAGCCTGACATTGTTTTCTCAATTTTGAATCTGTGAGTGTCTAACTCCTCTAGTTTGTCAGTGTTATTGGTGTCAATGGATGTTGGTTGTGTTGGTGTTTGTGTGGAGCTGGTGATTGTGGTGATGTGTTTATGCTGATTGCACTGGTGACATTGGTAAGCACCTGTGTAAGTTTTTGAGCTCCCAGTGAGAGCTCTTTCAAATAAATGACTGCCTATTGTGTTCTAAGCCTCACTGGGACTGTAGACGCCATGTTGGAAAGGTCAGATTAAATCCCTTTCCTGATGCAGCTCACACAATCTGAGGGCAGCAGACACATAAAAAGCAAGCCATCATCCAGTGGTAGTATTGAAAGCAAGAGGTGCACAGGATACGTAATCAAGTTGGGGACAGGGCTGCTTTGAACTGAGTGACAGAGAATACTCTCTGGGGAAACCAGTGAGCACAAACCTGGAGGGTGGTCAAATTAATAGAAGTAGGCTGATGGCCTGGAAAATTGTTCAGCTAACAGAATGCAAAATTTGCATGCCTGAGGCTCCTGGTTTGATCCCCAGAAATGTATGTGCCAGAGTGGTGATATATATATATCTGTCTGTCTATCTCATGAAACTTGCTCTCCTAACTTAAAGAGTAAAATAAATCTTTTTTCAAAAAGGTATTTAGCAGCCCAGGAGGTGGCACAGTTGATAAAGCTTTGGACTCTCAGGCATATGTTCCTTTGTGTGGTCCCTAACCACACTGCCAGAGTGATGTTGTGCTTATCTATTTTTCTTTCTTTCTTTATTCCTCCCACTAATAACGAATACAAATAATTTTTTAAATATTTTTTAAATAATTAGACTAGTGCTGGTGAAATAATTCACTTGGATAGTATACTACTTTACCATGTATATGACCCAGGTTCCTGCCTGGTCCCCATCTCATTGAAAGAAGCTTTAGTGCTGTAGTCTCTGAACTCTTTTACTTTCTCCTTCTACCTCTCTGTCTCTATAAACAGAAGAGTTAGACTAAAGCATCTCGAGACAACTTACTGAATGCAGAGGAAATCTATACATTGTGACCCATGCGAGGCAGGGAAGTCTCCGGGCTCCTGAATGGTATGAATGGAGTTGTGGTCCTGTTTTGAGCACTGGCACTAATGGGCTTGGGATAGTCACCCAAGGCTGGTATTTCAGCCCTACTGGGGAAAGAAACAGGATAGATACAAAGCAGGAACCTCCCAGGATTGAATGACACATGCCAATGTCACCCTGAGACTCAGGCACACCACTCCGGCCTTCTGTGCTCAGGAACTTGTGTAGAAATTCACCTAGATTATTTTTACTCTCTTAGCCTTTATCTAAGAGATTCCAAATGCAAGCCCACTGCAAAATAGCAGCAAGCTCTCACAGGGACTCTTCCAGAACTTGCCCTCCAAGACTTACTCCCCCAGCTCAGCTTACAGATCTGCTCTCCCTACTTCTGAGAGAGACCCAGAATTTTTTTTTTTGGTCTATAAATTTTGTGTTTATCATAGATCAATTGTTGCTTCAGAGGGGCATTTCTTCTGTTGTCCTGTAAAAGTATGTTTTGAGGAAACAAGTAAAACATGGAGAGCTGAGGAGCTTCCATAAGAAAATCCTCTGTACACAGATGCATCTCTGTGAAGGGAGAGAAGTCAAAATAAAGCAACTCTTGATCCCTAAGAACCTCCAAAGTGGAACCCTGTACCATCTGCAGACCAGGCCAGAGAGACTAGTGGTCTGCTCTTTCAGTCTTCCCTTCCCATCACTCTCTTTCCTTCGTGTTCTCCCCATGTTCTCCCTTTTCCTTCCCTTCTCTACTCCATCTCCTCTACCTTCCTTTCCTCTCCTTTCCTTCCTTTTTTTTTCTTCAAACAGAGCACTATTCATCTCTGGTTTATGCTGGTACAGGGGACTAAACTTGGGACGTTAGAGCTTCAGGCATGAATATCTCCTTTTATAACCAGTATGCTACCCCCCTGCCCATCCTCTTTTCCCTTCCTATCCATGTTCCCTGCTCCCTCTCCTCCCCTTCCCTTCCCTTTCCTGCTAAATCTATCTTTTCAATTTGTTTCTGATAATCACATACTAGCCAGAACCATAGTTCCAACTTCTACCCTATTAAGATAATCCACCCCCCCCAAAAAAAAAGAAAAAAAAGCAGTCACACTTAGTCCTGAGGAGACAGGGAAGTCCTGAAACCTATTCTGTGCTCTTCTGTAGACCAGGGACCAACCCCATCCCCTCTATAGCCAGACCTGAAAAAAAAAAGTCAATGTAACAAGAGTTTGGAGTCTTATGTTGCTGATACAGTTCATCAGCTAAAATGCCCAGAAAGAAATGGGTGGAAGGAAATGGCCCTTTGATTGCAGTTTAATGCCTGTAACTCTACCCTGTGTCCCTTTACCTGGTAGTGTTTCTGGTAACAGGGAAGGCCCCATGAATATGCACATGTGCCAGCTCCTGATTGTTTCTGAAATGATTGCTTCTGCTCATCCTGAAAGTTTGGAGAAGTGTGGTATAAATGTTGCCTTCATCTTTCTTTTTTTTTTAAATTGATAATGAAATCTCCATTTCTGCTGTCACATGCTGCGTGCAAATCGCTAAAATCTATAAACCTTGAATAGATTTAGAAAATCATACACTGCTATGAAAGAAACCCACAAATGAATCTTTAAATTTGAAGTTTTGTCATTTAACAAATGCATTGTTATCCATTATCCTTTCAGTACTTAACAAACAACTCATAATGAAATACAGAAGGGCTCAATTGGAAGGCCTTTTTTCCCTTTTTTTCTTTTAAAAACAGCTATTTCCTTGCAGGTAGTAATTTTGTTTTAAGAAGAGTGATGTTTAGCACCAAGCTTTTTAATAAAATATGTGTGAGAGAATAATTCTTCTAAAACATTCTGTATCTACAAAAATCTATATGTGGGAGAACTTGAATTATTCTCTAATAGATTTTATTACATAGTAGTTAAGAAATTTCTAAGAGACATCTAGTCAAAGGCATCAATTTAGGGTAACAAAGCCCATGCAAGAAAAGAACTTATTGAGAACTGGCATTGTTTCCCACTTTGTGAGTTCGTTCTCAGTTGTTTTGAGATCATTTTCTTCTGGGAGGTGAAGCAGCACCTTAGCTGCAGATTGTTCAGAGACAGTGGTGTTTCTACATGTTTTCTCTACCTAACCATTCACAGAGGGGGCAGTCATTTATTCAGCCCTTGTCCTGGGGTGCAGTGCTCTGTGCAGGGCAAATTGGGGTACTTGGCAGTCTTGTCTCAGGAGCCCACCTTGAACAGTGGAGGGAAAAAGCAGAGCCTTGAATTCATAAAGCCTGGCTTGGGGCCTTGGGGGTGGGAGGCTGAGTTGCAGGCAAGGGTTTGTTGCTATTTTCATAGGTTGACATGTGACTCTGTACAACCAAATGGCAGTCCTTTGATACCATGGTACCAAAAGAGTTCATTCATTCACAACTCCTTTGGACTGTCTTCTATGTTTCAAGCATGGCACTAGAACTGTGGGAAGGAGAAACAGGGCCTGAGTTTGTTGTTAAGAGATGTTTCAGGCTTACGAGACAGTTGAGCGAAGTAAGAACACTTACACATTCTTCAGCAGACTTGATACTTCATATTTTGTATGTTTGCTTTTATTACCTACCTACCCCTCCCTCTCTATCCACTGTCCTCTGCCTCCTAGCCTCTATTTTACCTTTTATGTATTTCATGAATACAGCTGTCCAGTGCTTTACTCCTAAATGCCTCAGTGCACATCTCATTAGAACTCTGTATGACTTTACAGCTTCAAGGCAATAAAGTTGTAGAATGAAAAATGCACATATCTGGATGGGGATTGGCCTCAAGGCCTCATGCATGCAAAGCAGTGAACACGTTTTTCAGCATGTCATCACTAGAATGACCTAAACTCTTTCAACAACTTAATGGGCCCCTTTGTGCCCTCAATGTGGATCAATAATGGTAGGGAATATTCCACTCTCTGAAGGGAGGTTGGACAACATAGTATACCTACTTCCCAAGGTAAATGGGTCCTAACATTTGTGCGCCTGGAATGTTCCTAGCCATGACCACAGAGTGTGAGCCCAGACCTACAGGGATGCAGAGGTTACATAGGCTCCTGTGCTGAATATGGACCCCAGATTAAACTGGTAGGGTTTACAGTCAACAACATTTATATACTTTCCCCATATTTGGGAGCTACTCTCTTCCCTGATCCAGCTTTCTAGACTTTTTTCCAACTATGACACCATCTCCTCAGACAATAACCTGGGTCCATCTGCATATTAGCTGTCAGGCTCAGGCAAAACCTAGTAAAATCATGGGCCCTCCGGAATATACCTAAAACAGATCTACTAGTTTTTTCCAAAACAAAAACCCCAATCTTCATCTGCAATAGAAAACTTTCTTATCATTCTAGAAAGTTTTTTGTGCCCCTTTTCAGTCAGTCTATTACTCCAGACCAGAAGGAGTTGCTATCCAGATGCTTTCACCATGGTCAGTAATGGTATGTCTGTCAGTAGCTTCTTTGGGTGAACCACAAGTAACATTCAATACCAGTTAATAGGCAATTTTGGGCAAATATGTCTTGGTGCTTCTTGGTGAGTGCTCTTGGCCTTACAGCTCTTTTATCTGGTGTGACTGTAGCAGCCCCAAGCACCACACAATTCTGGCACATCTTTCCTACTTCTTCACAGCCTACATTTCCAGTGCCTTCTCCTGTGGGCAGCAGAAATGTGATTTGGATTTTTTTTTAACCGATAGATTCTGACAACTCCTACCTTACAGTTGGCATGTCTTCTTTCTTTCTTTCTGTGTCTTATTGATGTGGTTGCACTTGGATCAATTGCATGACATTTGTTTTGTTTGTCTTTCTTTGTGATTTCTCTTCCCCCTTCTTTCTTTTTCTCTTTCCTTCTTTTTATATATTATTTTACTTTATTGGATTTATGCAATCTTTGCATTACTGTTTAGAGGTTGATTTAGGGATCACAGTGTACGCTACAGTCTATTTGGAGATTCATTAAAATACAAGAACAAAAGCAGCAGCCTTGGGAAAGCAGACATCATTTAAAAAAATCAGTACAGTCTCTGTTATGAACTTAGGCCAGAGTCACATCTCTGTGCCTCAGTTACCTCACCAAGAAAGAAATGTGGAAAACCTATGAAACTATGGATTGTCAATGAATGATGGTGTCAATGATGTAAGGGTGTCCTTCCTCTTTGCTAAACAGAATGTCCTGGAGGGGCAGAACTTAGCTTCCACTGACCCCCTCCTTATGTAACTGCACCTTGATGCTTCCAAGGATGTCCCTGATATCCATCACCTGGGGGCCATCTGATGGGTACCACCCTCCACATCTACCCAGCACCTTCTTGTCATGCTGGATGTGCAGAGTCCCTTTCCCCACATTCAGGGACAATGATTTGGGGGTGAAACTTAGGGGGCCTAGTTGAATCCCTGCAGGCAGAAGGCACTGTGAATTTATCTAGACATCTACAAGGAATCCATCCCTTCCCCGAGTCTCATTCTTGGATTGTTAAGTGACAATTGTGTCAGACAAGGGTGACTACAGAGCCAAAGGGTGACCCATACAGAGCACTTACAGGAGCACAGGTCCATCTTAAGTATCACTGGATTGTTGGCTGGGCCATTATAACTATCATTATTAATTTGGTGATGGCTTTTGTTGCCATGGCGACGGTCATCAGTGTGAGGACAGCCACTTTCTCATCAGGAGCCACCAGGGCCTCCTCCTCACTGAGAAGCAGGCTGACCAGCTGAGCCGGGCTCCTTTGGCTTCCGTGGGGGGGGGGGGGGGTATGTAATTCGTTTGCATTACTGTTGTGTTTGTCAAATAATGAAAATATTATAGGCTATGCTTGGAAATGGAAATTACATTTTTAATAGGATATACGACAATAATAAAGGCAGGCCATGCACAAAGGCGGGCCCTGTTGTGATAATTACAAATCACAAAGCCATTACTCACACTTGCTTTTGGAACCGCGGGGTGAATGAAAATGCCTTCTTGGGAGCAGGGCCACACATAGTACTTGCTCATTAAAATTCTGTCTTGTCAAAGTGGATAAAAGCACAAGCATCAAGCCTGATTTGCTGACATCTGCCCTGCTGAGCTTAGGGCTCTCTCAGCCTGCCCCCCCCCACCCTAAGGCTCACTACTAATGGACTCTCACAACTGTATTTGTGAAGGTGGAAAAGACAGGAAGGAAAGACTTTGCCATCTGTGAATTTTGCTACTTGTGTTCTTTCCCTGTAGTTATAGAGCAAAAGCTCCTCTGCTGTGTCCCATAGAATGGTGCTGTGAATGGAAAGTATTTGTCTGACAGCACCTCTATCATCTTAGGAGGAGATAGTGCCTATAAATGTTAATAGTACATCTTTGTAAGGCAGGCTCACTTCAAATAAGCTGCCTGCCAAGCTCTTATCCAGTAGCCTGAATCTCTCAATGAGCCTTGGTGCTGAGTCCACACTGGGAACAGCAAGCCCCACACATGGCAGGTGTCTGTGTGAGCACTCTGGCCTGGAGACAGAAGTGCAGACTTACTGCTTTTAAAGTTCTGAATATGTCACTCTGGGTAGCAGTATCCTGACCACATTTGCCCAGGGGACTGAGTGACCCACATGTCCTTCCTAGGCAGGACCACTGCAAGCAGCCCCTATTCAAATGGAGAGAAAGGACATTCTTCTCCTTGGGGATAATCTGTCTCCTTTCTGCCTAGTCACAGTCACTGTGTGTGTTCTTAGCCCCAACCAGGTTAACCTGCTGATTCTTGAGCAGCTGGGGACATGAGTGGGGAATGACTACCACAGTCTAGACTCCTGATTCGGATTATTTCACTGTACCTGATATTTAAGCTTCAGTCCATGCTTAAAGTCTCCTTTAAGCCTATAAGAATGGGAGGGGCCAGGTGGTGGCACACCTGGTTGAGCACACATGTTACAGTATACAAGGACCCAGGTTTGAGCGCCCAGTCCCCACCTGCAAAGGGAAAGCTTTGCAAGAGGTGAAGCAGTGTTTGCAGTGTCTCTCTGTCTCTCCTTTTCTATCATCCCCTTCCCTCTTGATTTCTGGCTGTCTCTATCCAGTAAATAAAAAATTAATATAATAAAAAAATTAAAGAATACGGATGGGACAGGCCAGGCAGTGGTGCACCTGGTTAAGCGCACACATTACAGTGCGCAGGGACCCAGGTTCGAGCCCCTGGTCCCCACCTGTAGGGGGAGAGCTTCACAAGCGATGAAGCAGTGCTGCAGGTGTCTCTCTGTCTCTTTCCCTTTCTATCTCCCCCAGCCCTCTCAATCTCTGGCTATCTCTATCCAATAAATAAAGATAATAAAATATTTTTTAAAAAAGAATACTGATGGCATATGATTACATCTGGCTTCTCTGCAGAAGAACATTTACAAGTGAATGAAAAAGATGAGCTAGTAAGATGGAGACAGGTGAGGTCACAGACACCTTAGGAAATATCACAGGTTATGGATATAAACTCAGCTCCCTGTTCCGCAATAAAGTTCAATCAGGAACTGGGTGGTGGCTCACCTGAGTAAGCAAAAATTTCATACAGTGCCCAAGGATTCAGGTTCAAGTCCCTAGTCCCTACCTGTGGGGGGGAAGCTTTATAAGCTATGAAGCAGTGTTGCTGGTGTCTCTCTTTCTCTCTACTCACCCCTTAATCACCATTTCCCCTTTCCCTCTCAATTTCTCCCTGTTTCTATAAAAATTTTTAAAAAGTCCAATTGTAGGTAAGTGTCACAGTTGGAAAGAGGCACCTTAGTAGCCTAAGATGTGGCACAGTGGACAAATGTACTCTCAAGCCTGGGCTTGATAATTCAGTCCCCATCCCCAGAATTATATGTGCCAAAGTGAGACTATGAATCTGTCTTCTTCTTCCTTCCTCTCTCTCTCTCTTTCTCTCTCCCTCCCCTCCTCTCCTTTTCTCTTCTCTTCTCTTCTCTTCTTTCTCACTCTCTCTCTCTCTTTCTCATAATTTTTTTTATTATTTTAAGAAAGGGGGTGGGGTACCAGCAAAAACTTGCAGAGTGTGCTGTTTTGCCATCTGCCTGGCCCAGGTTTGAACCCAGCCCCACTGCACTAAAGGAAGCTTCTGTGCTGTAATCTCTCTGTCTCTCTCTCTCCTCTCTCTCTCTCCTTTCTCCTCTCTCCTCTCTCCTCTCTCCTCTTCTCTTTCTCTCTCTCTCTCTCTCTCTCTCTCCCTCTCCCCAGTGTGCTAAATCTCCAAAAATGACCTAAAAAAAACCCTTCTGCTGCCAAACCACCATAATTTCCAATGTGTATGTCTTTCTATGAACTGAGAAATAGTGAACAGATGGGAGAATAGTCTAGAAAGCATGACAAGTTAAATTAATGGGTGTTGGGTCTGACAGTGGCACACCTGGTTGAGAGCGCATGCATGTTGCAATGCACAAGAACCCAGGTTCAAGTGCCCCCAGTCTCTGCTTGCAGGGGGAAAGGTCCATGAGCCAGTGAAGTGCAGGTGTCTCTCTTTATCTCCTTCCTGTTTCTCTCTTAATTTCTCTCCAATTTAAAGGAAAAAAACCCTAAAGGGTGCCAGGACACTGGTCATGTCAGTGGTAGTATCTTGGAATGTTACCCCTTCCTTAGGGAACCTGATGGTGGGTACCGGGCCTTGCTAATGAAATATTTCTGTTCTCTATTTCTAGGTAAGTGGTTCAGCTGCTACCCTGGACAAACATGTACACACAGTGTCTCCTGTGCGAATGTTGTCTCCCTGCCCTGGCTTCCTGCGGACTCTGAGTGATGGTGATATGTGAGCTGTGGTGGTGAGCTTCTGCACCCCAAGTATAGAGGGTGCTGCACTACTTCCCAGGGAAAAACTCATTCCTTCCTGGGTAACCTTGTAGCAATGAGGAAGGGGATGTGGCAATGACAGAGCCCAGCAGTGAGCCAGCACAGAACAGGTGACATGACCTCTCTGACTGGAGAAACCAGCATAGAAAACCACTCAATTCTGCTCAAACACAATCTGTGAGACCAATATGAAATAGAACTCAGAATTTCAATTTGAACTTCAACAAAACGTGCTCTCACTGTGAGGCATTTTCTATATCGAAGCAACCTGGTGGTCTCGTTGATCTCATTGCTTAAGTCTGACTTAGAAAAATCTGTCATATAGTCTGGAGCATCTTCAGGGAGTGATGGGGAGTCTGTTTTATGATTTTCAGGCAGGTTCTTGAACTGGCTTCTCAGCAGGCTGAGGTGGTTCTTTGACTTTTGTGGCAACGGGTTCACAAGTGTTTTCAGTTGAAGAAGATGCTAATAGTAAATCGCTTAAGTTTTTGTTTGTGTATGTTTTGTTTTGTTTTTCCTGTTCATTGAGAGATAATTTTGGGATAAAGCTTTGAATTTTCTGTGGTCAGGAAATGCTCTCTGAGTCATACTTGAAAATCTTCCTGTCAGTCCTTTCAATGTGTGATTCACTGCTCTCTAAATTGACAGGGCAACGGACTCATATTATTTCTCACCAAAAATGCAAAAATATCAGCCCAGTAGGTGGTGCAGTAAAGTGTTGGTCTCTCAAGCATGAGGTCTTTAGTTCATTCCCCAGCATCAAATGTGCCAGAGTGATGATCTAGTTCTCTCTTTCTCTCTCACTCTCATAAATAAATAAATTATAAATAAATAAACCCAAACCATTGATTCTCCCACCACTATGACATGTCATGGACCATCAGCTATGAGTAAAGCACTATCAGGATGAGACACTTTGGGGAGACACAGTCCCTACAGACTAGGAAAGGAGTGCCTTGAGAACTCTGAGTGCAGAGTCCAGTGGTCCTTGGCCAGTATCTGAAATCAGACCCACTCTGCAGTGAAGACTTCATTACACTACAGATATGAGGGGCTTTTTTTTCTTTTGCCATCAGGGTTATCATGGGTCTTGATGCCTACATGATGAATCCACCACTGTGAAGTAACTATTTTTTCTTCCTACTGTTTTTTCAAATATTTTCCTTTCTTTACATTTATAAGAATAGAAATTGAGGGGAGTCGGGCTGTAGCGCAGCGGGTTAAGCGCAGGTGGCACAAAACACAAGGACCGGCATAAGGATCCCGGTTCGAACCCTGGCTCCCCACCTGCAGGGGAGTCGCTTCACAGGCGGTGAAGCAGGTCTGCAGGTGTCTATCTTTCTCTCCTCCTCTCTGTCTTCCCCTCCTCTCTCCATTTCTCTCTGTCCTATCCAACAACGACAACAACAATAATAACTACAACAATAAAAAAAACAACAAGGACAACAAAAGGGAATAAATAAATAAAATAAATATAAAAAAAGAATAGAAATTGAGAAAGGAAGGGGAGAGAGGAAGAGAAAAAGAGAGACACTTGTAGCACTTGTAGCACTACTTAACTACTCATGAAGCTTCTCCCCTGCAGGTGAGGAACAGGGACTTAAACCTAGGTCCTGGCACTTAGCAATTTATGTGCTTAGCCAGGTATACCAACTCCTGACCTTGAGACTTTATGTTTAAAATAACACAGAAATAACAACAATTATACAAGTAAGAACTAATACTACTAAAGTGACTGTAAAAATACTTTGAAGAAGCAACCCAGTTATTTTCTTGCATAACTTTGGCCAACACTTTGTTCAGAGTGTTTCATATTTTATGGTTGGTCTATTCCTAAATCATCCGGTGTCTGGAGAAGGCAATAAATAGGTTTATGCCCTAAGAACATGGACCATATTTTTCTTTGAAGACATTTGTCCTGTGTATAACTGAATTCAAGGTGTAAAGAGCTACATTCTGAGTAGCTGGCAAAAACTTATTTATCATTTAATTGATGTTATTCCATGTGTCACTTAAGTATGTACATTTTTAAAAACTATTGTAATATTTGTATTGAGTTTCATAACTAAAAGGAATTCTTCCTATACATCTTTGACTTATACTGGGCTCAGAAAAAATCAACATGAGCAGGTAGGCTGAAAGCACCAATATTTATGGTCTGGCTTTGTAGGTAAATCTCCTCTCTACTCATGTTATGAGGGACACGCTCCCTCCTGCTTGCTAGGGCTGCAGTGACCATTCAGAGTTCCAAACCTTGGATCCCAAAGAGAAACTAATATTTACACTGGGTCTTAGTGTCCCAGGCAGACTAGAGGAGGTGTCCTTCCAGAGACACCCACCAAAGCTGGCCCGTTGCTCTGGCATAGTGCTGAGGCCATGAACCCACAGAGGCCAAGACCTATGCTTCTCTCGGGGATGCTTATGTCTCCCTGTGGCCTGAGACTGACAAGGTCTAAACTTTGTGGGTTCTTCTTTCTAAGAGGTCTTGGAAGATGTCCAGGTTTAGACTTGTGGTTTTCTTTCCCTCACTCACCCCAGAGACACATTTTCTATCAAAAGTTATGCTCAGAATTGATCTTTCAACCTTCTCTTAAGATGATTTCTATACCTGGGTTATTTGTGGTGACATGCTGGATCTTCTCTTCAGCTCAGTGCTTCTCCCCTGAGGGTATGTTTAACCGTGTCTGGAGCCGTCTGTGGTTGTCAGTTTATGGAGGAGGCTGGCTACTGGGATCTGATGAGAGTACAGACCAGGGACTTTGCTAAGCATCCTCCAGAGCATAGGTTGGTCACAGACTTATGCTACCCAGTATCTAGAGGGCCGAGCCTGAGAGGCCCCAGTGAGCCTCTGACAGAAACTTCTAGAAGCATTCTATAAATACTACATGTGCATTAAAGACTATTAATACTAATGAGTTGAAACTAATATGTAAAGCCCTCTGGTTGTAGGCTCATTTAATTCTCAACATCAGGGGATTTGTGTGATTCTGGCCCTCACTTTGATGTTAGGGCAACTGAGGCCCTGAGGGTTAAGTAGCTGCTTGAAATCACATAGAGTAGAGGTGACATAGCCATTTGATCTTGACTGTGCAGCTGCTGCCCTTTTGCACCCCAAAAGAGTAAAGCCAGCAGTACTCACAATAGAGCGGAAGGGATCCACTGTCCCATGTTCAGAAGCTACAGCTGCTTCTCAGGGCACCAGGACCCTGGGCTCCAGCCCCACATTTAACTGCTGACCTCACTTATGTGTCAGGCATAATCTGGACGTCACCTCTGTGGTATGTATGCCACATGCAAATCTGACTAATGACCTAAATCATCGGTACCAAAAACACAATTACTTGGGCTCTTTCTTAATGATGATGGAGAGTGACAGACCCGTTGATCTCAGTACACCAGCCAGGATGTACATTCTCCGCTTTCATATCCACACAGTGTTGTCTCGTCACTCCAGCCTGTTCCACCCCAAGGGCTTGATTTAGAAGAAGTGTCTGATTTAATGGGGGGGGGGGGAGATGAAGCAACAAAAGCAAGCCATTCAAAGCCTCTGAGTGTGAGGTGTTCCTCCTTCATTACACAGCTCAGCGTTCATTGTCTTACTCTTTAACATTTTGCTTAAGATGTAGTGCTAGCAGCTATTTTTCCTGGTAGAAGTTATTTTCCAATTCGCATCTGCTTTTATTCATCTCTGGGCTGGAAGAGCTGGGACTTGGGAGTGTGTTGGGCAGGTTTAATTCAGTGTGCTAGGATGTCGAGTGCACAGACAGTAGGGGCCCAAAAAGCAAAGTGAGGACATGCTCTGGAAAGGACTCTGACTGGACTGGCCAAATAGGTTCCATCCAAGTGAATCCTCTACTCCCCAGATTGACTTCTGTGCCTCTCCAGGCTGTGCTGGGAGTGTGCTGTGGCTAAAAGCAGCTCACGACTGGCATCCAGTCACAGAAAGGTGATGTGAAGTCCATGCTGGCAGGGCATTGTGTGACACTTCCTCTTGCCTTTACTCCTTTAATCCTAAGGAAAGAAAGGCACACTGGTGTGAAGACATCCAGCATCAATTTGGGGGTGGTGCAGTGGCCTCTGGTATTCAGCACAGGCCACAGAATGTGTGCCTGCTCCCAGCTGTTGGGTCAAATAGCACATGTTAATGAGTTCAGTGCCAGAGCCCAGGGGGCTTGGGGCAGCAGTGTTTTTGTTCTGTGTGTCACTGATGTTTGGCGACAAGCCAGATACATGACAGGCACTCAGTTAATATGGCTGTAGAAAAAGGTCAATGGAAAGAATGAAGAAATGAGATCATCTTACTCCCAAAGAGCTAAGGATCTGATGATCTCTGGATTGACTGCTTACTTCACATCATATCCAGGTCCACAGCAGAGTTTCTGTAGGTCTGTCCTATTAACACAAATGGACAACTGCTATTGTATGTTAAGAAAGCAACATACACGCATAGAAATTGACTGGGTTCCTGAGAAGTTTTGAGATGGCATCTGAATGTTGACTTTGTATAAGAACATGCGATTAGTGTGCTGACCAGTAGCACACTGGGTTAAACACACATAGTACGAAGCACAAGGATTCATACAGAGATCCCAGTTTGAGCCCCCAGTTCCCCACTTGCAGAGGGTCACTGCACAAACAGTGAAGCAGGTATGCAGGTATCTTAACTTTCTCTCTCTCCCTCTCTGCCTCCCCCTCCTCTCTCAATTTCTCTCTATCCTATCCAAAAAAATCAAAAAATGGCCACAGGAGCAGTGGATTCATAGTGCAGGCACTAAGCCTCAGTGAAAACCTGAAGGCAAAAAAAAAAAAAAAAATGGGGGGAAATGAAGAAGATGCAACTAAAGCATCATAAATTAATCTCCTAAGTTATAGGATTTGATAGTCACTTGCCCCCTGTAAGAAGTCTGAATGTGAATGACAGCGAAATAAAGTGACTCTATTATGGATGTTACCCAATTGCACAGATTATAGGACAGTGAGTAGACTGTGACACATAATGATAGAAATGAGTCTTTTCCAAAATTACAAGTTAGGCAACCTATACATTTGGTAGAGAGAGAAGAAACTCACGCATCTTATTTTCATATGTGGTGCAAGCTAGAAACAAAACTCCAGACAATTCTCTGTCCTTATTAAAATCCAATTACAGTAATAGCTCAGCCTTAAACTTGGAGTATTATGAATGCAATATAAATGTTTAAACAGTTCTTCAGTTCACATTTCTTACCATTAGTGAGCTGGTTCTCAAATGCAGCTGATTCTGAGGTTTTTTTTGTGGGGGGGGAATAAAAGAAAGATAATAATAATGTGGGGGGAAGCTGCTGAAGCATTAAATTTTATTTGCAGGTTGTTTTTTTTCTTCTTCTCCTTTCTCTTCTTAGAGTAAACCTGTCATTTTAGGAACTCAGTGAGTTAAGCTGAATTGTATCAAAGAATTAGTTCAATGATTTTTTTTTATGGCAACGCCTGTAGATACAAAGAAGTTTAGAGGAGGCCAGGTGGTGGCACACCTGGTTGAGCTCACATGTTACAATGCGTAAGGACAGGGGTTTGAGCCCCTACTTCCCATCTGTAGGGGGAAAGCTTCATGAGTGGTGAAGCAGGTTTGCAGGGGTATGTCTCTCTCCCTTTCTATCTCCCACCTTCCTCTTGGTCCCTGGCTATCTCTATCCAATAAATAAATAGAGATGATAAAATTATTTTTAAAAATAGAAGTTTGCTCTGAGGAAAAAAAAAGCATGAACCAGTCATCAACAATTAGAATAGGAAAAGACATAGAGACTCCCCAGGGATCATGTCTGGTTTTTTTGTTTTTTTTTTGTCAGGTCTGTTCTAATAGGAGAAAATAGGGCTGGGGTTCACATGGCTCCAACTAGGGCCTAAATGTTGCTCTCAGGAGCCCTGGCCTATGTTTCAGAATGCACAAGAAACTTTGTACTCTGACCATTCAGACACCAGACTATGCACCTCGGAGCCACTGGAAGAATTAAAATTACTCTACTCACTGGCCCACAATTCCCTGAGGTCCCCGAGGATATTGCTTAGTGAAGAATGACCCACTCTGAAAGTTTGGGGATTGTTTTGTTTCCCTGAGTGAGTTTTCAATGTGTGTGTGTGTGTGTGTGTGTGTGTGTTTTGCAGTTCCTTGAATCAGATGCAACAAATATATATATATATATATATATATATATATATATACACACATAGGCATTTATAAATATATACATTTTTCTCCCAAGGTAATTTTTCTAAAAGGCAGAATAGCTTTTGGTAGCACATCTAATTAGGAGATTGTAGAACAACGCAGAGCCATCTTGATTATAATAACCGTCTTCAGATAATGCGGTGTTAAATTAGCTCACTCAACATCTATTTTGTAAGTAGATTTGGTTTATTTTTAGTTCTTATTTGAAGCCAGGAATCCAAATGGAGATGAAGGGTTTGAGTATGGGAGACCCAGGAGCAGGCACTGTGGCACAACAGCCCCTGGGAGACTCTTGCCCAGCTTTTCAGGGGGAGTTTGAAGAGTAGCCAGAGGTAAGGTGTATATTCTACTGGCTGAGCTGTCTCCTGGGCCAAGCAGATTTCATGTGCTTCAGTGCCCTGGCTGGAGGGGTTGGTGGGGGGGAGGCACATCTGACAAACACATGGTAAGAAATCTTCAATCTGTCAGGTTCACACCAAAAAAAAAAAAAAAAAAAAGGAAAGTCTGAGAAACTGTCACAGCTAAGCAGGACCAAAGGAGACACAGTAACTATCCCACACACCCAGATGTTTCTAGGCTCAGCTCTCTGCAAATACCCAGCATGCAGCACCCACCAGAGGAAACTTGAGTCTACCTCAGGACAGGTCAGCATAGGAGAGCAGAAGCTAAGGCATATGCTAGAAGGATTCTTTGTGTGTGGAGATGGATCAGGGTCTACCATGGCTTCAGGGAGAAAAAAGAGAATGTAAGAGATGGGTTGTGGATTAATTCCTCCCAGTCACCCAACAGGAAGGCAGGAAGGCAGGAAACCCAGAGAGAAGAGTGCCAGAGAATCTTGGGAATTATTCTGCCCAGGAAGCTAGAGAAGGGGTGGAGAAAGGAAAAGGATGTAACTTTTGAAAATCTGCCAAACCCTAGCCAGACAGTACAACCTCTGGCAGGTCAGCAGTCAGGAAACAGTCGTTTGGACACTCAGGTTGGAGGTGATGGCACATCACAGATGCTGACAGGTGGCAAGCCTCCACGTGCAGCTGGTGTCAGGAAGCTCTGGAGCTGAGCATCATATTTTAGGGGGAAAGGGGAGGGAGAGAGGGAGCGAAGAGGGTGGGGGGATCCTTCCATATGGTGAAGGTTCTCATTAAAATCAATTGTAAACTTCGCTAATAGCTGGGTTAACATCATTTGGAAATCATTGTAAATATCAGCTGTGTCTACATTCAGCATTTGAATTTTCTTACTGAAAGCCTGTGTAGCTTCCTGTGTGTGTGTGTTGCAGTGGAGTGCTATTCATTTAAAGTTGTTTGAAAATCTGATCGAAAGATCTTCTACCCAGAAATTTAGTGATTTGATACAGGCTCATGTCTATAGGCTGAGGCTCTCCCCACCCCCCCCCACACACACACACACACTCATACACACCACATCACCACCACAGAGATGCTTAGAGAACGGAGGGCTCACGAACTGTATGCACTTGAAGCATGCCTTGTATTTCTGAATGGGCCTGGACTTTCCTTTCAGTGGGGTATGGGATTTGGGTTTGTTCTGGACAGTTGTGACTTAAGGTATGAGCTCTAGGGAACCAGGAGATAGTTCACCTGGTAGAGCACAAACTTTACCCTGTATGAAGACCTGAGGCTCAATATCCCTGGTACATGGGAGCACCATGCAAAGTTCGGAAGCTTCAGGAGAAGTGGATGGGTGCTATATCTTCCTCTCCTTCTGACCCACTATCTAGAGAAAAAGAAACAAGTCCACCAGGAGTGGTGGAATCATGAGACATGAAGCCCTGGTAAAACCTCAAAGGGGATGTGTGTGTGTGTGTGTGTGTGTGTGTGTGTGTGTGTGTGTGTGTGTGTATGTACATATACATATATATGATATTTTCATTTATTTATTTATGGATAGACAGAGAGAATTGAAAGGGGAAAATGAGATAGAGAGAAACACCTGCAGTACTGTTTCACCACTTACAAAGCTTTCCCCTTCAGGTGGGGACTGGGGACTTGAGCCCTGGCCCTTGCACACTGTAATGTGTGCATTCAACCAGGTGCACCACCACCCAGCCCCAAAAGAATATATATATATATATTGCTGGGACACCTAAGGCATGGGTTTACACAAAAATATAAATTACCATGAATTGTCCCTTTGCTTACATCAAAAGCATAGATGGCAGGCTTATTACCAGGGTACCTGATTGGCCAGATGCACTTATAACTTAAAGCTCTGGATAGAGAAGAGCACCCTGTGCCTAATTTCATCACAACTGCTACTGGGCATCATTGCTGGGTGCCAGTATGTGGCCACTATACCTGCTGTTTGTTGCTGCCTGGGTGGATAGCATGGCAGAACTGTTGCTGGGATGCATGAGTGATAAACTTGGTGGAAAGGTGTGTCTGGAATTATCAAGATAGTAGTGTTTCAATCAAGTAGTCATGCTGGCTGTCTGGGATTGTCAGCCCTCATGCTGCTGCTGGGTATGTATGTGCCTATGCACATGTGTGTACTCACCTGGGAGCATCAGAGCCCCGCCTCTCCTCATCACCAACTTGCAAATTCCAGGGTTGGAATGTAGAAATTCACATTTGGGAACTTCAGCCTAAAGACATCTTACATTTCCTTTTGTGCCTCTAATAGCTCTCTAATTCCCTATCTTGTTCTGTGGTTCTCTAGTCTGTTTCACTGAAATGGAGGATTCATTTAAAGCTCCCTTTCACTAAAGCAGATTAATTGAGATGATACTGTAGCCCTGAAACAAACTCCTCCTTACCTCCAAGAGGATGAGTCTGAAATAAACATCTCCACTTTGGCCTGCACCTGGTGTGTTTCATTCACTGGGGGCAAGTTATAGTATGTTCCATATCTGCAAAACATAGGCAGTGACACTGATCCTGGTATAGATGGGAAAAGGCACATAGAAAAAGGATATTGCTACTCAGCGAGAAGCTGGCTGACATTAGAGAGAGCTCTGGGTTTCTTAAATGGGACCAGAGATAATCACTTTGTGTGAGATTAAGTCATGGGGCCTCTCCCAGACCACACACTTCAGCATTGATTTCCTTGCCCAGAGGCATTGATACATTACTTTAGGAATTTTTTTTTTGTGTGTGTGGCTATGCTGTAGAGGAAATATCTGGAAATTTTCAACATTTCTGATAAGAGGCCCACAAAAAGACTTCTCTTTTTTTTCTTTTTCCTTTTTTTTTTTTTTTATCAGGGTTTTTGCTGCTGGGGCTCAGTTACTGCATTATGAATCCACTGCTTCTGGTGGTCATTGCCACCTCTACTTGTCCCACCCCTTTTAATAGGACAGAGAGAAATTGAAAGAAAAGAAGAAGATAAAGAGGAAGAAAAAAAGGGAGATTCTTGCAGACCTAATTCACAGCTTGTGAAGTTCCTCCCCTGCAGGTGGAAATGGGGGACCTTGAACCCAGATCCTTCACATGGTAATGTGTATACTCAGCCAAATATACCACCACCATCTACCCCTGAGAACCATTAGAAAACAGGATAATGGAATCATCCCCCCACCCCACACCCAGAACACTGGTATGGTAGTGCAGGAGATTGAACCTGGGACCTCAGAACCTTAGACATAGGAGTCTCTTTGCAAAACCACTATGCTGTCTCCCCTGCCATTGGAATTTAACAAAAACACCTTAACATCTGTGTCATTTGTTCTCCACTATTCCTATCATGAACTTTGTATCAGTGAAGCATGTTTGCTGAGATGTGGTTGAAGATGCAGGCCCTACAGGACCTCCAGGTCAGCCAATAAAATAGCCTGGATACAGTGCAGCTTTGCCATGGGCTCAACCCAGGTTCAAGCCCAGCCCCCCACTCAACATAGGAGGAAGCTTTGGTGCTGTGGTGTCTTTCACTCCTTCTCAGCCTCTCTGTCTATACCTGAAGAAATTGGCTCATAGTTGTAAAGCCCATGTGCTGATTTAAAAATATATATTAATAAATAAAACTTCAGTCATCTGGGCCCCTGTGTGATTGTTAAGGTATTGCTTCTGTAGTCTGACCTGATGCCCAGCGCTCCCTCTAGCCTATGCCTGGGGAGCTCCCCAATGGCCTCATCATGTCCCTCTCCCCACAGTCCCCTTGGGTGGGTGACAGAGGTGTGCACAGTTATGTGAGAGAAGGGGATTCTGGAACAAGGACAGTGCACCCTAATCTTTATATTAATTACACTCTTCCTCTGAGGTACCTATTTGCAGGTTAAATAACAAACTTCATCTTGTCTCTGGCCTGGAAGAATAGGAGGTTAAATATCTGAGTTCATTAAAACATACATGCCTGGCACCTCCCTGTCATCCTGACCAACTCGCCTAACTGTGGCTTATAGGGGGCCAAATGTGGGTCAACACAGGGGGATGGGTTGAGAAGGGGGACTTAGCTCAGGAACCATCAGTCAATTACAAATGATCCAGTGTTGGCTTCTGAGATTCACTGAATGTCCTGGTATGGAGCTGTGTTTCTAGTCCAGGCTGGGGGCTGGACCTTTGATGGGAGCTGGGGATGATCAGAAGATATGGCTTGTTCGAACCCCGGCTCCCCACCTGCAGGGGAGTCGCTTCACAGGCGGTGAAGCAGGTCTGCAGGTGTCTGTCTTTCTCTCCCCCTCTCTGTCTTCCCCTCCTCTCTCCATTTCTCTCTGTCCTATCCAACAACGACAACAACAATAATAACTACAACAATAAAAAAAAAAAACAAGGGCAACAAAAGGGAATAAATAAATAAAAATAAACATTAAAAAAAAAGAAGAAGATATGGCTTAAAGTTTGGCTATGACAGGGACAGACTGCTTCTCCTCTTCCTGAGAACTCTGTGGGGTGAGACATGAAGTGAAATTCCTCAAGGAAAACTCAGAAGCCATGGAATCACTTTGCCTTTGCAGCTGAGCCTGTGGATTTGTTTGTTTGTTTGCTAAGATTGTTGTTGTTAGCAAATTAATGAAACCAGTTCATCAAAATTAGATTGATATTCATAGTAGGATCAGGACTCCTATTGAGTTTTCCTTTTCTTCCATTAGTCAAGTCCCCAAATGCCAAACCCAAACCATTATCAAACAAAGCAGTCTTTGAAATATCACAAGATCAGGTTCCCCTGGGGGCTGTCCCACCCCCAGATCCACCAGCTTAAGACCAATGATGGACTTTTCCTCAGTACCCTTAGAGTCTTGTCCCTTGAGCCAGGCCCACCCTGGCCTCTCCTGCCACTTGGTCATCTGTTGCCACTACCTGATAAACGATCGCACAGTTGTGAAAGCAGGGAGATGGGAAATAGTGAGGTGAGGGTCTAGATCTCATCAGTGTTCAAGCCCAGTGCTCAGACCCCAAGCCACAACAGAGAGCTGTGACCCCCAGAAGTCTCATAGGTCAGGGACTATGATATTCCCCATCTACCAGAGAGAAAACTGAGTCACAGTACCCTAGTGGTAGTGTCAGGGGGCCCTCATGGTACCTAGTTTCCAGCATGTCGCTACTCCCATGTGTACCAAATCTATGTTTCTGTCCTTTGTATCATATTATTTTTTTAATTATTTTTATTTATTTGTTGGATAGAGAGAGAGCCAGAAATCAAGAGGGAATGGGAGATAAATAAAGAGAGAGAGAGAGAGAGAGAGAGAGAGAGAGAGAGAGAGAGCTGGAGAACTGCTTTACCAATTACAAAAGTTCCCCCTGCAGGTGGGGACTGGGAGCTTGAGCCCAGGTCCTTGCCCATTATGACATGTGCACTCAACCAGGTGCTCTACCACCTGACCCTATTGGATCACATTTCATCTTTGATATCCATTCAGTTTTCTTTTCTTTTCCATTCTTTTCTTTTTTATTTTTTCTTTTTGGGGGGAATAATGGTTTATAGTCAACAGTAAAATACAATAGTTTGTACATATGTAACATTTCTCAGTTTTCCACATAACAATTCACTAGGTCCCCACTAGGTCCTCCTCTGCCATCATGTTCCAGGATCTAAACCACTCCCCCTACCTGAGTCTTTTACTTTGGTGTAATACACCAACTCCAGTCCAAATTCTCTTTTGTATTTTTGCTTCTGTTCTGGTTATTAAACTTCTATCTATGAGTGAGCTCATCTTATATCCATCCTTCTCTATCTGCCTTGTTTCACTTAACATGATTCCTGTAAGCTTCATCCAAGATGTGGTGAAGAAGGTGAATTCACCACTTTTAACAGCTGAGTAGTATTCCATTGTGTATTTATACCACAACTTGCTCAGCCACTCATCTGTTGTTGGACACCTGGGTTACTTCCAGGTTTTGGCTATTACAAATTGTGCTGCTAAGAACATAGATATACACAACTCTTTTTGGATGAATGTGTTGGGTTCCTTAGGATATATATCCAAGAGAGGAATTATAGGGTAATAGGGTACGTCTGTTTCTAGCCTTCTGAGAGTTCTCCAGACTGCTCTCCATAGGGATTGGACCATTTCCATTCCCACCAGCAGTGCAGGAGGGTTTCTTTGTCCCCACAACCTCTCCAGCATTTGTTGCTACTGCTTTTTCTGATGTGTGACATTCTCACAGGAGTGAAGTGGTCTTTATTTACATTTCTCTAACCATCAAGGACTTGGAGCATTTTCTCATATGTTGTTGGCATTTTGGATTTCTTCTGTTGTGAATATTCTGCTCATATCCACTCCCCATTTTTGGATGAGGTCATTTGTTTTCTTGTTGCTGAGTTTGGTGAGTTCTTTATATATTTTGGTTATTAGCCTCTTGTCTGATGTATCACATGTAAAGGTTTCCCATGTAAGGAGTCTCCTTGGATGTAGTTTCTTTTGCAGTGCAGAAACTTATCAATTTCATGTAGTCACACTGGCTTACTTTTGGTTTTTTCTTCCTTGCATTGGATTTGTTTGGGTGATGGTTTCTTTTGCTGTGCAAAACTTTTTTGGGGGGAGAGGGATTAATATTTTACAAATACAATAGTTTGCACATACATAGTATTTCTCAGTTTTCCACATAACAGTTCAACCCCAACTAAGTCCTCTGCCATCATGTTCCAGGACCTGAACCCTCCCCACCACCCATCCCAGAGTCTTTTACTTTGGTGCAATACACCAACTCCAGTCCAAGTTGTACAGAAGCTTTTTAATTTGATGTAGTCCTGTTGGTTTATTTTTTATTTAGTCTCCCTTGTAATTGGATTTGTATCATTGAAGATGCCTTTAAAATTTAGATGGTAAAAGAGTTCTGTCAATATTTTCCTCTAAGTATTTGATAGTGTCTGATCTAATATCCAAGTCCTTGATCCACTTGGAATTTACTTTTGTGTTTGGTGAAATATAGTGGTTCAGTTTCATTCTTCTGCATATTTCAGCACAATTTTTCCAACACCATTTGTTGAGGAGACTCTCCCTATTTAGTAGTCTGGATGCCCTTGTCAAATATTAGATATCTGTAGGTGTTGGGGCTTTCTTTTCTTTTTAAAGGCATTACAAAGAAAAATCTGGAGCTGGGATATATCTCATCAGGTAGCTTGCACATTCTTCCATGTATGAAGACCCAGCTTTGACACAGATAGGATCTCAGTGTGGCCCCTGATCATTTTCCACCTCCCTTTGGCCACCTTGTTGTGGGAGCCCACCCTCTGAAGTGACCTGGCATGCTGAGGAATGTGAATCAGAGGCTGTGGAACTCACACTAGACTGCACAGATACACTGCCATCTGCAAAGACCCCCGAGCACCCGGAAATACAGCTAGAGCGCTTGAGACATGATTTCCCAAGAACAGAAAGGGTGAGCTCTCATGATAGTTGCAGAACTACTCCAGCAGTGTGGGGCAGCTGAGAGGGCTTTCCTTCCCCCTTAAGCAACTGTAGGGAACTGGGTTCCCTCCTGCATTCTGTGTCCTTGAAGATGCAGTTGAGTGACAGTTCCATCAAGACTGTCAGTCAACAGGGAAGTGAGTGGAGCAGGTGCGATTCCTGAGACCCCCATCTTCAGTATTCCACTCCCACAAGTACTACCTTTCATTATATATATATTTTTTACTTTTTGCCACTAGAGTTATCACTGGGGCTCTGTGCCTGCATAAAGAATCCAATATAAACAGAGACAGAAAGAAATAGAGAAGGAAGGGGCCTAGAGAGGGAGAGAAAAAGAGAGATACCTATAGCACTGCTTCACCACTTTTGAATCTTCCACCCTGCAGGTGGGAACCAGGGCCTTGAACCTGGGTCCTTGTGCCTGGTAATGTGTTTGTTCTACCAAGTGCACCCCCACCACCATCCTTTCTTCACTCTAACTGGGAACAAATACTATTATTACCACAATTGCAAAGAAAGTAAAATAACTGCATCTGACTATTTTGTTCTTATCAGAAAGCTAGTTTGCTGTCTTCCACCTTAGCCTTTCACCCAACCCTTGTCCAGTTTTCATAGACACTCTTAGACACTCTCTGCCCTCAGCCTTCCATTGAACACTGATTCTAGCTGTCTCTGGATTAAATGTGCTCCCTTTCATCCTTAGCAGCAGACCAGGCCCTCTCTGAGTATGTTGCATCATCATCAAGAGACCTGGAAAGGCCTGACCCACCCATCCAACTTGCTAGGTCATGGGATAAGAAGCAGACAAAACCCTTCTCCTCCCAGTTATGGCCATACATTTCTTGCCCTTGGGACTCAGCACAATGGGAGCAGGTCAACTGCATTTTAACCAGAACTGCCAATTCATGTTCCCCTGCCTCCTTCCTCAACTGTTCCTGGGGACAGCAGCAGTTGTCTTAGAGCACATGTAGGACATTATCCATCAGCCCTTCATATCTCTTCCTCTTCATAGCCACCCAGGGAGATAGATAAGATTGCAGCTTCCACTTCACCTCTCCAAAACCCTGCCCCACTAGGGAAAGGTAGAAACAGACTGGGGGTATGGATTGACCTGCCAATATCCATGTCCAACAGAGAAGCAATTACAGAAGCCAGAACTCCTACCTCCTGCATCCCCAAAGTAATTTTAGTTTATAACCAAAGGGCCCTGAACTCCAACTCCATCAGGACCTAGAGCGAGAAGAGGGAAAAGGGAAGGACATTTGGATGTAGTAATAGGTATAGGTATGACTTGGAAAGAAGAGAAGATGGGACTGGGAGGCAAATATATAAAAATATGACAGATAATTGTAGAAATAGTAGTTAACCCATATCTGCAATCTTCAGAGAACTGCTGTAGCTTACAATGAAAGGGGTTGGGATATAGAACTCTGGTGGTGGGAACAGTTCAAAGTTGTACCCCTGTTATCTTATAGTTTTGTAAATCAATATTAAATCACTAATAAAAATTTTTTTTTAAATCACAGCTTCCATTTCACAGATAGGGTTACAGAGCCCAGGGATGGAGTGCATAGCAGGTCAAAGGCAGGAAACTCCCCCTACCTCCAGCCCCTGCCCCTGAGTCATGGCATCAGGGACAACAAGTCAACAAGGTCATTTGACAGAGATTTAATCAGATATGCTATTTTAAAGCAAAATAAGAGAACTGTGGATTGATCATAAAACACAGAGTCCTATGATGCCTTGGGAGGAAATGTCAAGCCATGGTCTTGCCTGAGGGCCATTCCAAAAATAACAGGGCACTGTGCCCTGGGCAGCATTGAGAGCTCAGCACTCACCTGAATCCTCATTAGGAAACTAGAACCACTGCCCACAGCAGTGACCATCCCCTCATCCCAAGGGCTACAGTCAGCCAGACACTAGGCTCGGTCACCTTCTCATCTGCCACAGTAAATCCTATCTACCTTCCAAAGTCCTAAAGGAATTTTCTTTTTAATTTATTGGGATGTAACAGGCACACTGAAAATGCAGGGATGAGAAGGGGAGAACTGAGTGAATTTGCACAAACAGGACCCTGTGTAACCAGCTCTAGCTCCAATCATATGACCATCCACTCAAAAGCCCCCTCAACCTCTTGCTCACCCCTCCCCAAAGGTAACACAACTCTGAATCCTAAGACTCAAGATGGGTTTTGCTTGACTTATCTCCTGACACATGTATTTTTAGGTGCCAAAACTCTTTCACTAGACATAATCCATGCAGATTGTTCCTGTGATAGTCTGTGGTCACAGGTCATCTGTATGTGTCTCTTCTTCCATGAAGAATAGGACCAAAATCAATCACTCTCCTCCAGTTGATTACACCAGAGATATTTCATACCATGGAGCCATATTAGAAATAGTAGGCTATGGTTGAACCCCAGTGTACATTAGTAAGGGCTGCACTTCCAGGATGGATCTGCTGACCCACTATGTGACTGTACTTGGTACTGGAAACCTCCCCAATAGTCTCAAGAGACACTGTTATAGTCCCACTGGTGGAGTAGGGGTTCAGGGTTGATATATTCCTTTACTACTCCTGAACTTGGAATTTGGCAGGAGGATAAGCACTATTGGATCAAAGTAAGTATAATAAAGTCTTGCCCTCATAATGGCATGTGAGAAAAATGAAAGGAGATAATGTATTTCTTTTTAAATTCTCATTAGTGATTTGATAATGATTAAGAAGATTGTAAGATAATAGTGGTAGAATTCCATACAGTTCCCACCACCAGAGTTTCATGCCCCATCCCCTCCATTGGAAGCTTTTCTATTTTTTGCCCCTGTGGGAGTATGGAACAAAATTCTTTTCTTTTTTTAAGAATAGTTTTTTAAATATTTATTTATTATTGGGTAGAGACAGACATAAATGGAGAGGGGAGGAGGAGATTGAGAGGGGGAGAGAGACAGAGAAACACCTGCAGCCCTGTTTTACCACTTGTGAAGCTTTCCCACTGCAGGTGGGGACCAGGCGCTTGAACCCAGATCCTTGTGCATTGTAATGTTGAGTACTTAACCAGGTATACAACCGCCTGGTCCCTGGAACAGAATTCTTTATGTGGTGCAGAAGGTGAAAGGTCTAGCTTCTGTAATTGGTTTTCCACTGGGCATGGACACTGACAGGTCTATCTATACCCTCAGCCTATTTCTATCTTTGCCTAGTGGGGCAGGACTCTGGAGAGGTGAGACTTCAGGACACATTGGTGAGGCTGTCTGCCCAGGGAAGTCAGGATATAATCATGACAGCATCTGCAGCTGAGTGTATTAAAGGCAAAATGTAAAGCAGGACAATTTGTTTAATAAATAGGAACCAAAATGTTGGGGAGATGAAATTGGGGGGTCTTTGTGAAGATAATGAATTTCAAGAGCTAAGGACAGGAGCATGGGAACCTGGTCCATTATTAGCAGTATTCCTATATCTACTCCCCACGTGCCTCTCCTCTGCATTGTTGTTTACCATATCCACTTCAAAGTAGGCCTCTTTATCTCTTCACATACTAAATCCATTTTCTTTTTTTATAAATTTTCTTTTTTATATATATTTATTTATAACCTTTTGTTGCCCTTGTTATTGTTGTAGTTATTATTGTTGCTGTTATTGATATCATTGTTGTTGGATAGGACAGAGAGAAATAGAGGGAGAAGGGGAAGACAGAGAGGAGGAGAGAAAGATAGACACCTGCAGACCTGCTTCACTGCTTGTGAAGCAATTCCCTGGAAGGTGGGGAGCCGGAGACTGGAACTGGTTTCCTTACACTGGTCCTTGTGCTTTGTGCCACCTGTGCTTAGCCAGCTTTGCTACCGCCCAACTCCCACTAAATCAATTTTCTATTCTACAGTAGAAAAAAATAGATGTACTGGACAGACTAAAGTTTGTACCAAACCAGATCCTCTATTATCACTCATCTATCACCCATCCATCTATTCATCCACCAATCCATCACGCACTTGCCTACCCATCCATCCACCTATCTACCCATCCATCTACCTCACTCTCCATCCATTCATTCATCTACCCATGGCCCTCATGCTCATGAAGCCCTATCATGTTGTTACCTGCTAGACTGGTTGTGACTGTGGACCTCATCCCCTGCTTGACCAAACTCATGGAAATGACACTAAAGGGTAAACAGCAAATACCTGGGGGCTCTAGCACTCTCTTTGACTTTCCACAATGGAAAGGGCTTTAAAGCTTAGTAAAACTCAACTCTTTTATAGGTAGGATGGTTCATGTCTTTGTCTCTGAAAGTCAATTCAACAAACTCTTAGTAACACTTGATGACTTTTTAGAAAATTCAATTTCTCCATTTTGTAAATGAAGCTACAGGGTCCTTAGTACTCACCACCACCTCTAACCTCTAACCTCTAGCCTGGGAGCATTAGTTCAAGCCCCTGGATAACATTCAGCTGCTGGAGCTTCATGATGTATGGCTGATGGCAGAGAGTGCTGTTGGTTGCCTTTTTTGCCCAAGGAGCTTCATTTCTTGTCCCTATTCTTGCCTCTGTGAACCTCACTGTACCATCTCCACAAAGCTGTCATGATACAATAGGTCATAGCTATTCTCATGATCCCTGAGGAGCTGTGTTCTCCATCTAGGCCACATGGCAGTGTCTCGAAAGGGTCCCATTCCCATCCAGAAGAAATGGACAGCACTGCCCTCCCTCTTACTAGGCAAGCCCCTTCTCACCTAGATAGCCTAGATCCAATTCATAAGATTTCTCAAGCCCCTGATGAGACAGAAACCCAAGCAGAAGTTTCTGTCTCAATTATTGTTGAGAACAGCACCTAAGTATTCACAGATATACCCTAACGTTCCTACCAAGTATCTTCTTTAGCTGCTATTCTTCTATGTGCTGTCAGTGGGCATCTCAGTCAGAAATGCCCATTCCATGGAGTCACAACAAGATGGGTAGGCTTGTACTCCTCTAGTCTGTAACCTGGGGCAAATGTAGCACACAATCCCCACCCCCCAGAACAGTGGAAGAAATCAACTGCATGGAGGTTAAGAACTGGCTACCCCTTAAGGTGCATTCCCTGCTGGCAGCTGTGGGCTTAGAAAATTATTTCTCCTCTCTGAGTCTCAGTGTACTTAGCAGTCAGGTAGATGGATGAGTAGAGCCTTCTTGGATGATAATCTCCAAGAAGTGCTCAGAAGAGCTCATGGCCCAGAATGGACCCATCCCCGTGCATCCTATTCCTTCTGAAGTTGACCCATTGACCAGTCCCTCTGTGTGGACAAAACACTACACTCAGTGTTCAGCCTGTGACTTCTCCTTTAATCCTCAAGCTGCTTGAACAGGAGAGCCTGGCCTGTGCCCTCACTCCAAGTTCATGAACTGAATGTGCACCCAAACCCTCACCCCCATCCTGAAGGATTAACCACCCGTACGTACTGCTTATTAGAAGTCATTAACCTAAAGGAGCTTTCATTTCAGCCTTGCTGGGAAAATAGGATTATAATCATCAAACCTTGGGCAAGAAAATGAAGGGGGAAATTAAGTGCTCAAATAGATAACGGATACTCACCTGTGTGGGAGGTTAGCAGGGCACTATGAGGGCAGAATTCGAATTGTGAAGGGCACACAAGATGGTCTTTGAAGCCAGAGAAGGACCTGCCCCACATATTAGGAATTAATGTGAATCCCAGCCCTGGGGTCTGCTTTGCCTTGAATAACAGAAGAGTTTCCTGGTATTTTCCCCTCAGAAAAGTAGCTCCAGTCTCTAGGTCTCCCCCCATCCTAGTTCTCAGGCAGCAGAAAACTCTGCCATCCTGCTGAGCTCTTGAGTCCCCACAGGACAAGGACACTGAGCACCCCTGTGTCTCAAGGTCTCTCCCATAGAGTCATATGGAATGGCCTCTGAAATTAGGAGATAAAACTACATCACAATGACATATTATTTTTCTATAACCAGATTGAATGCATCTCTTAGAAAAATAAAATATTCTAGAAAAAGGAGAATGAATCTAAAAGACAGGATTGTGGAGTTGTCACCTCTGTTTTGAACCCAGAACTGTCTAGATCTGGCTCTGTGCAGTCCTAAATAAGCACCTGGGAACAGCAGGCTGTTTACAGATGAGCCCTTTTAGGTGCATCTCCAACTAGAATGCTGCCAGTTCTAGGCCTGGGGGTCCACCCAGAATTTATATTCCTGTAGACAGGCACAGATGTTGGTGCAAATGGATTACAGGTAATTCACTAACGTATCTCCTAATTCATAAGTATGAACCTTAGGTTGCCTCAGACCTTGTTGGAATTGGATCCACATGGCTGGTGTAGGAAAGACTGAGGGGTTCCACATCTGTTCTGCTAGTCCCCCTGCCCCGCAGGAAGCACAGTCAGACCCCCCCCACACACATACACACAACCTGCACATCCACCTGAGAGAGAAAGCTGAGGCAGGCCTAGTCACACTCCATGACTCTGAGGTGTGGAGGTGCTGCGCCGTTTCTGACACCAAATGGCGCATTCATTAAAGTTTAATTTGATCGTTTTTAATATCACATTAAAACGTTTCCATCTTGGAATGAAATGGTTATAGCCAGTGTAAATCTGCCATACACACAGCAACTTCATTTATATTAGGTTTTATTTAACTTTGTAAAAGGTAATTTGTTTTTATTAACTGATTCATTTCCTCCCCTTCAGTCAGGCGAGCTGCAGGGGTGCATGCAGGCTTCCTGGTGAGCAGCATAGATTCTGGCCACACTGCCCCTTCCTTCACCTGCATGTAGTACAGTGGGAGCTGACCGTGGCCAGGTGCTAGTGTGGGCTCACACACCGAGGCCTGTGCCTCGATCTCCTCTTTTTATTATAAGTTATTTTGGCCAGTTGATAGTCCAGATACTGCTGACACAGGGGTCTAATTCAGATACAGCTTTAACTCAAGGGAGAAGTAGCACAGAGACCATTGGCTCAGGGACATCGGCAGCCCACACCTGCTCAGGTGGTGACCTCTCTTTAGCTGGGAGGACAAAGGCAGTCTCTGGGGCCTGAAGGAGACACCAGCAACAAATGGTCTAGTTTGGCTTCCATTTGACTTTCTCTCCTGTCTGCTTGGCTTCCTGAATGGCAGGTAAGTGAATCCAGGTCATCAACATTGTGTAGTCTCCTATCTACTAGTAGTCTTGCTCTGACCACAGCAAGCTGTGGGTTGACTCTGAGTCTGGCGTCCTCATTCATGGTGAAACTTCAGTTTCCATGTAGGGTTTCTGTCCAAAATCATGACTGCTTGTATGGCTTTGGTGGGAGAGTTGGTGAATCCCTAGCAGGCTTCAGATCCTGGGAGCAGAGCCCATGCTGTCCATTCCTTCCAATGGCTTACTCTTTCAGTCTTGTACAGAGCACACCTTTGGGGATTATTTCCCCCTCTGTCGGGCCTTAAATCCAGCCCCCCCCGCAGTGTTCCATGCTCCATTGCTGACACTGTGGTCTATTTACATAATCATTGTTTTGCCTGAAAGATCCCCACCATGTTATCCCCTCAGGGTACTGCTAATTCAGTTAAAACTATCGCAACAGTTGCTAAGGATGCTTCCACCTTCCCAGCATGCCTTGTTTTCTCCACCCCCTTTCCTAGCCAATCCCATTCCCGACTTGCCACTTCCAGTTTTTATCCCCCTGCTGTTCCTGGTTTTGCTCTCTCTTTTCTCTTCCACATCCCAACCTGGAGAAGACCTGGAGAAGGGCTGGAATGCATAGGGGAGGTAGCCATTTTGCTAGCTCCATGTGGCCTAAACCCGCTGTGCTCACATCTGACTCTGGAGTGTTCACATCAATAAAGAATTGTATTACCACACCATCATGAGTTCCTCAGTCTCTCTCTCTGGCGAAGCTAGCCTGACATCCCTCCACCAGTCTCTGGGTCAGGTCATCATTTCACTGAGTTCATTCTATTTAAACTGTCCTTTGAGACATTGCTGGAGCCATAGCAAGGCAAAGACACAAAACAGAAAGTAGGTTCCCAAGTGACATCTGGGCTAACACTCGGTTGTAGAGAGTCCTGCACAATAAGCTTTGAGCATTGTCCCTAGCCTCAATCCCCACCTGCCACTCACCTGGCATTCATTCATTGAATGAATAGTGGTTCATTCAAAATCACCTTGGGAGAAACGGTTGGGGCTACAGTGGACATCCAGTTTCTGCTGTCCACTCACCTCAGTATGATCACTGGGGAAAGGCTTGCTGTCCTCTCCTAGGATGTGCAAGGTATTTCTTTATTAAGAATATGTTGGGACCGGTCAGTGGTACACCCAGTTAAGCACACATAGTATGAAGCACAGAGATCCAGGTTTGAGCCCCCACTCCCCACCTGCAAGGGCATAGCTTCAGGAGTGTTAAAGCAGGTCTGCAGGTGTCTATCTTCCTATCTCCCTATTTTGCTCCCCACTCTCAATTTCTCTCTGTCCTGTCCAATAAAATGGAAAAAATGTCCACCAGGAGCAATAGATTCATAGTACAGGCACCAAGCCCCAGTGATAGCCCTAGATGAAAAAAAGAAGAAGATTGAGGAGGAGAAGGAGGGGAAGGAGGAAGAAGGGATGATGATGCAGACCTATTTCCTGCTTGGAACCAGGGTCCTTTCCTTCATCACTATAAAAGTAAAATGGAAAATGTCTACTGTTGCAGGAAAAAAAAAATTCATATGACTTTAACTAAGAACAAATGAGGGCTGTGCTGCAGGACCAAAGCCAAGCACTTTGCTTGGATGTTCTGAAATATAGGCAGAAAACTGATAGAACACTATCCACTATTAAAGAAAGAGGAAGCTCCCTTTGGCTTGATTTTGGGACAGCCTGTCTCTCCAGATTGAGCATCTGAATATCACTCAGTCATGCACTTTCTGTAAAGCAGTAATACAGTCAGCATTATACAAAGTCTATTATTACTTACCATGCAAATATCACATAATTATAATTGGGACAAATTGTTTTCCATGGTTTCCATGATGACACTTTATATGTGTACAGGGCTTTACACTTTTTTCAAAGCTTCCTCATACCCATTATGTAGTTTAATTGAAGTAATTGAACTTGAACCAGAACAAAGGAAAACAATGATAAATCAATTAAATCTATCCTTCCATGGGGGCAGGAGAGGTGACAAGCACAGCTGTGCTACAGTTAGTTTGTGGGTACCTAGTAAAAACATTTTTTAAAAAGTAAACTCTACATTCTCCCTATTTCCAAACAATCAAATAAATAAAAAAAAAGAAATTGAGTCTGTACTTAATACTATGAAGTATTTTAGATACTTGCTCACTGTTTTCTCCATTTTTCTTCTCTTCCTCCTGTGCCATGATTCTGGAAAAGTTTCACAGCAGGAGGTTTTGATAAGACCCTATGGTGAACACCTTTGCAGAAGATTCCCTGACACCATGTCCCAGGTTAGGCCCAAGTGACATCTGGGCTAACACTTGGTTGTAGAGATTCTTGCACAATAAGCTTTGAGCATTGTCCCTGACCTCCACCCCTACCTGCCAGTCACAGCCCAGATGACAACCATAGATGCCACCTGACGGTATCACCTGATGCTGGGGTAGGAGTGGGCAGGCCCCAAGTTGGGATGTGTTCACCAAGCTTCTGGCCTGAGCCTACTTCCTGCTGGGTCTGGGGTGAAGCCCAGTCAGCACAGCCCAAAGAGATTCAGCCTGGATCAGAGTGATGATGATAGCAGAATTGTCACATCAACTCTCTGTGATAACCTGTCTTCATGGGAAAGAAACCAACCTGGCTCCCAACTTCAAGAGGATACACCAGGTCTGGTATATCTTAATTTTGTAGAGCTTCACAGCATCTGAGGAAGAATATTAGAATACTGAAGGAACAACAATGGAGAAATTCTTGTTTCTTCTTGTAGGAGTGTCTTCAGACTCTCCAGCCTCCTCTACTCCTTTTCTGAAGATGCTAGTGGGCCCCAGAGAGGCAGCTGGACCTGTCAGTGCACCTATTTCACCTTCTCCTAAAAGTGCTAGATTTTAATTATACCATCTAAATAAGATAGCTTCTGAGAGACCAGAGGGCACCCATGGTGAATCTGAACCTTCATGGGCAGGAGACCCACCTCCTTCCACTGTGGTGGCCAGGGATCAGTGCACCAGGAGCAGAGTGAGCCTGGTAGAAGTGCACTGATGGAAACTCCATACCTCCCATTCTGCAGACAGAAGTTGCATACAGGCAGCAGAATTCAAGCTGTTGTCCATTCTGTCTGCATCTGAGTGATTTGTATGATGAAGGAGGTCATCTAAGAGTTTCCTCAGTGCTGGTGCGGAAAGGCTAAAGACAGCCGCACACACGTGCACATATATATACACATGCAAGTACCTACACACAGGTTCTTTTCCATAGTCACTCTTTTGTGATTTATATCACTCAATGAGTCATCAGAGGCTATAGGCAGAGGAGCTCAGAGAGGGGCAACTGCTCTGAGTGCTCAGGAAGGCCTCCATAGGAGGCTACTCGACCTCCTAGGTCCACATTAGTAGGTGTTAGCTTTTTGCTGAAACAGAGTGGGTGGGAGAAAAGGCTGAGGATAATAGCAGTTCTCCATTCCCAAAGGAAGTTACTGCCTGATGACCTCACCAATATATCCTGGAACCCCACCTCTCCAGAGCCCTGCCCCAGTAGGGAAAGACAGAAACAGACTGGGTGTATGGATTGATCTGCCAATGCCCAGGTCCAGCAGCAAAGCAATAACAGAAGCCAGACCTTCCACCTTCTGCACCCCAAAAAGAATTTTGGTCCTTACTCCCAGAGAGATCAAGAATAGGAAAGCTTCCAATGGAGGGGATGGGATGCAGAACTCTGGTGGTGGGAGTTGTATAGAATTGTACCCCTCTTATCCAAAGGAATCTCATTCATAATTAAATCAATAAAATAATTTTTTAAAGCAAGAAACAGGCTGGGGGTATGGATTCACCTGCCAACACCCATGTCCAGAAGCAATTACAGAAGCCAGAATTCCCACATTCTGCACCCCATAAAGAATATTGATCCAAACTCCCAGAATGGTAAAGAATAAGGAAACTTCCAATGGAGGGGACGGGACATAGAACTCTGGTGATAGGAATTGTGTAGAATTGTACCACTCTTAGCTAAAATCTTGTTAATCATTATTAAATTACTAATAAGATTTTTTTAAAGAAGGTGCTGCTCATGTCCTTCCTCCAGGGCCCAATGTCCTCAGGGCCCTGCTGTGGGAGAAGCAGACAGTGACTAGCAGAGAGGTCTGCATGGTCCTATGCATTGTGGGGCTCACCCAGACTATGCTGCTCCCCTGGCTGGCAGAGCAGGGGATTACGTGGCGTTCTCCCCTGGGCTGAACCCTGGGGTTTCCCCAGTGTGCAAAAACAGCTTTTCACCCTCTATTTAAACATCTACCTCTCTGTTCTTAGTAGTGCCATTTATTAAAGTTGAAGAAAAATTAACACATGTAATGACTATTATAGTCAGCTGTGCTTCCTTCTGTATATGCTATGGGAGAATATTAAGAACAAGTCATACTTCCTCTGGGACTGCTTCCCTGCTGGAAGAAAATGTGCAGAAAAGTATCAATTAGATTTTTCCATTTAGCACAGAAGGTGTGGGAACAGGTAACATCTAGGACCTGAGTTTGAGGAAACAATGCAGTGTGGCCTCCCCAGATTGAGAACTTGACTTGTATGCAGTATAATCACTGGAGGGGCAGGGCACCCCTGGGAACTCTGCACCAAGTTTGCAACTTTTCTAAGTCTTAAACTATTTAAAGAATTCAGTTCTCAGGCAATAGATATTGCCAGTGGAGACAGATTTCCTGGATTGAGCAACAGAGCAATTCTACCATCAAGAAACCAGAATCTCACACATGGGCACAGCTCCTCTAAGTGAGCTATCTTGCCAGCTCAGAAGAATTGAAATAATAATAATGATGCTAATTATATTGCCACCATGGTTATTGCTGGGGCTCTGTGCCTGCATTGCAAAGCCACTGCTCTCCCCAACTTTCCCACCTTCAGCAACTTCCATTAAAAAAAAAAAAAAAAAAAAGATCTAGGCAATGGTGCACCTGGTAGAGCGCACTCATTACCATGTATAAGTACCCAAGTTCAAGAACCCATTCCCACCTGCAGGGGGGAAGCTTCATGACTGGTGACACAAGTGCTACAGGTCTCTCTCTCTCTCTCTGTCTCTCTCTCTCCCTCCCTCCCTCCCTCCCTCCCTCTCTCTCTCTCTCCCTCCCTCCCTCCCTCTCTCTCTCTCTCTCTCTTCTCTCTCGCTTCCCCTCCCCTCTCAATTTCTATCTGTCCTATCAAATAAAGAATGAAGTAAAGAAAAAAATGGCTACCAGGAGCAGTGGATTCATCATGTTGGCACAGGGCCCGAGCAATAACCCTGGTGGCAATATAATTATTACTATTGTTAATATTTTAATTCTTCTGAGCTGGCAAGATAGTTCACCTAGATAGTGAGTGTACCTGCTTTGTCATGAACATGACCCTGATGGGAGGCTGACTTCCACTGCGCTGAAGGAAGCTTTGGTGCAGTGGTGTGTTCCCCTCTCTCCTTCTGTCTCTTTCCCTTTTTCTATCTGAAAAAGTCTGTTTAAAGCAGTGAACCCCCAGCTAAGATTAAAAGAAGGAGGGTGAGGAGAAGGAGGAGGGAGGAGGAGGAGGAGGAGAAATCCTTTTTAACTTGAGTGTTAGAATATGTGTTACAACTGCAGACTAGTTTCAATACTAGTCTTTTTCCCAGAATGATATGGGTAGGTCATTCTCAGAATTATATCTTTGAAGTTATTAAGCTCAAGTGGTACCTTGGCTGGTCCTCACAGGGTGAACTCCCTGCTTTCATTCTAATGCTCATTGGCTCAGATGTCTCTATATAACTTAACACAGTTGGACATTATTGGAGACTGGAATCCAGGGCAAATGGGGGAGATTTGGACAGGAAATGGAGACTTGGGTGTTTTTGTTTTTTGTTTTTTGCCTCCAGGCTTATCACTGAGGCTCAATTGCAACACTACAGATCCACTGCTCCTGGAGGCTATTTTTCCCATATTGTTGCCCTTGTTGTTGTTCTTGTGGTTGTTATTGTTATTATTGTTATAGCTGTTGTTGTTGGATAGGACAGAGAGAAATCGAGAAAGGAGGGGAAAACAGAGGGGAAAAGAAAGATAGACACCTGCAGACCTGCTTCACTGCTTGCGAAGTGATCCCTCTGCAGGTGGGGAGCCGGTTGCTCAAGTCAGGATTCATGTGCCCTTCCTTGCACTTTGCACCATGTGTGCTTAGCCCATTGCGCTACTGTCCAGCCCCCTCAGATGGAGATTTTAGAGACATTTTCCTGGACCTTTTAGAGAGAATTAATACCAGGTCTACTCTTAGTTTTACACAGTGCACCCCAAATGATTTCTTCCTTCCTTTCTTCCTTTTCCTTCCTTCCCTCCCTTACTGCCTTCCTTCCTTTTCCCTCCCTTCTTCCCTTCTTCCCTCCCTTCCTTCTTTTCTTGTGGTTTTCTCTGGGTATTTGCTGTTCTAGGCCAACTTATCTAGATATAAAGAGCAAGACAGAGGTAGAAAGAAAAATAAAGAGAGGAAGAAACTACAGCACAAAGCTTCCTTCAGTGTGGTGGCGGGGGGGGGGGGGGGTCAGGTTGAACCTGGGTTATGTATATGGCAAAGCAATATCTGAGCTATTTTGTCAGCCCACCCCCAATGTTTTCTATCACTCAGAACCTGCAATGCCAGGGACCAGGTGGTGGCGCACCTGGTTGAGCACACATGTTACAGCGCTCAAGGACCCAGGTTCGAGCCCCCAGTCCCCACCTGCAGGGGGAAAGCTTCACAAGCAGTGAAGCAGGTCTGCAGGTGTCTCCCTTTCTCTCTCCTTCTCTGTCTCCCTTAACCTCTCGATTTCTGGCTGTCTCTACCCAATAAATAAAGATAATAATAATAATAAAAACCCTGCACTACTAGCAACAAGTCCAGCGCTGGTCACCTCTGGAAGGCACCTCTGGGAAATACTGGGGTTGTCTGCAGACTTCTCAGAAGCTGTTCTAGCCCTAGAAAGAATTTCCTTTGCATCCGAGATCTACTTTATGTTCAAGAGACAAGACTTGTTTCAAACTAAAGCAGAGAAGGGGAAGATGGATTAACGGAATATGTATTGTGTGCTTGACTCCCAACCAGCCACATCTAGCCCCTGCTTCTTTTGCAAGTAGCCTCTCCATTTTCTGCCACACCCACACATGCTGTGTCTCAGGACTCTCCATACCCACCAGCACTCATGTCACTGACCAGGTATTTCCTGTCCAAACTCCTTCAGGACAAACACTCTGGCATTCTCTCTCTCTCTCTCTCTCTCTCCATCTTGACTTCTCATTGTCAGTTGTTAGACTTAGAAAAGGAGGGGAGACCCATCTGCTGGCCACAGATGATGGGCATCACTGGAGAAAAGAGTTATCCCCACATCCTCATTGGGGGGGGGGGGTCACAGGTGCTAGGTGACAGTTAACTAGCCTTGGTGGAGGTGCTCTTACTGTCTTCAGTTTATGGGTGAGGACATGAATGGACCAGTTACTGAGCTGTCTTGCCCAAGAATGTATTGTTAATCAGTTGGGGGGAATCTAAAGCTGTTCCTCCTGATCTGATAGTTATCCTGGAGATTGTTCTGATCTAACCTTCCAGACATCCCACAGAACATTGTCCAGAATAGGAGGACTCTGCTCTTCACTTTGCAGGATTAAGCATGTCTCACAGCACTTCTGTACTCAATGGCTGGCCCGAGAGAGGTTCTTTTGTGAGGCAAAGATAAAAGTCTTTCAAGAATCATTCCTCTGTGACACTATGGGTCATCCTGCCAATGTCCATGTCCAGTGGAGAAGCAATTACAGATGCCAGAACTCCAACTTTCTGCACCCCAAAAAGAATTTTATCCAGAGGGATAAATGATAGGGGAAGTAAACCAGTGGGCTCTGTATTCCCTATTCCACCAGGACCCAAAGCATTTGTCACCAGGAATCTTGTTTTTATATCCTCAGTGAAAGGGAAACAGCAGATTTGGAAAACATTAGGGGAATCCAGGTACAGTTTCACTTATCTGAGAGAGAAAAGGAAAAAAGGAAAGACACTTGTAAGTAAAAATAGGGGTAGGGTTGAACTAGAAAGTAAGTGAAGGCAGAATCATTGAAAAAGTGGGGAAAGGGGCTGGGTAGTGGCACACCTGGTTGAGCGCACAGATTATAATGTGCAAGGACCTGGGTTCAAGCCCCTAGTCCCCACCTGTAGAGGTAAAGCTTCATAAGTGAAGAAACAATGCTGCAAGTGTTTCTCTGTCACCCTCTCTACACCCCCCTTCCTCTCAATTTCTGGCTGTCTCTATCCAATAAATAAATATAATAAAAATGTTTTCAAAAAGAAAAGTGGGAGAAAAAGACATATATACATAAATATATATGGATAGTTATAGAATCAGCTCATATCAGTGACCTTGGGACAGCTACTGCAGCTTCCAATGGAGGAGATGGGACACAGAATTCTGGTGGTGGGAATTGTATAGAATTATACCCCTATTATAGTTTTGTAAGTCAATACTAAATCACTAATAAAAAATAATCTGTGACACCTCTTGAGGCATAGGTTAACTAGTTAGTTCTGCACCCCTTACCCCACTACCACCTCCCCCTTAATGAACTTATCCTTTTGAAGGTTTAAAGAGAGACTGGAGTCCCCCTGTTTTCTTTAGAAATGTTCTGGAGGAAAGATAAATTACATCAAGATTCTTAAATGTGAGTGATGGAGAGAATGGTTTCAATTTCATTATTGCAAGTTTTCATATCTCAGAACTTCCTAAATATAGCTTTATCTAAAACAAAAAAGAAGAAGTCTGTAGGCTTATATCAAGATTAAAAGGTTTCTGTCAAAATCAAATGACATGTCAATTTTAATGAGCAACTGAAAAATTAACAAATGTAACACTCTAATCTAATTATGTTCTTCCAGAAAGCTCTTTGAAAATTGGCTCCCATTTGGTTGTCACATGGCTGCCACCAGGGTGGCAGCGATAGCCTGAGGACTTGAGTAGGGAACCCTGAATGTTCAGCGGGGCCCCTTATCCTTGGTGGTATTTCTGAAAGCTTGCATTTACTTGCTAACTATTTCCAAACTTCATAAACTACACCATACATACCGAAAAGTGAAAAAACTGTGGCTTGTTGCTTGTCTGTCTGTCTGTCTCTCTGTCTTGGATATATGCATGGACCATGACATCACATGTGGATGTAAAATTAGGCAGAAGAGTACTCATTCCTGCTTCATCCGACCCCCTGAATTTCTTTTTTTCTTTTTGGATAGGACAGAGAGAAATAGAGAGAGGAGGGAAAAACAGAAAGGAAAAAAGATAAAGATAGACACCTGCAGACCTGCTTCATTGCCATGAAGCAACCCCCCTGCAGGTGGGGAACCGGGGGCTCGAAGTGGGATCCTTAGGCCAGTCCCTGTGCTTTGCACCATGTGTGCTTAACCCGCTCTGCTACTGCCCAGCCCCCTAAATTTCTTTCTTTAAAAATATTTTTTTATTTATTAATTTTAAAAAGATAGGTGAGATAGAACCAGGTGTCACTCTGATATATATGCTGCCAGGGATTAAACTCAGTACCTCATGCTTGATGGTCTAATGCTTTATACACTGTGCCACCTCCTAGGCCACTGCTCTGAATTTCCACAGGAAAATCACAGACACTTAACTGGTCCCCCAGATACTCCCTGACACCTTCTAAGTCTGATACTTTAAGTAAAAAAAAATAAATAAAAATAAAATAAACATATTTTTCTATCTTTTTCAGATAGAAACAGTGAGGCAGAGAGTCAGGAGAGAGGGAAAGAAACCATAACACCAAAGCTTCCATCAATGCATTAGGGGCTAGTTCCGAGCCTGGGTCACACACATGGCAAGACAGAACACTATCCAAGTGAGCTATTTTGCTGGCCCCAAAGATCTTTTTTAACAAACACCAGTGCCCCTCCAAATATTATTGTATAATGTATATGTGTAAGTGATCTAAGCAGCATGGGCAATATCTGGTGAATTTTGACCTATGTGTTTATATATTCCTGTTACCGTCAACAAAATTCAAGTATCAAGTACATCTGTCACTGCCAAAAGGGCTCTGTGTCCCTTTGTAATCATTTTGTGTTGTAGCAGGAGCACTTAGCAGGAGCTCTCCCCTCAACTGTCTCAAGTGCATGACTTCTTACTACTAATTCAGGCAATGCTGTAGGGAAGAACTTTGGAAGTCACTCCTTGTCTTTAACTACAACGTTTACCTTTTAAGCAGTCTGCACGCTTAGTTCCCACTGCTCACTTGCTGCACAACATCTGTACTTTATACTATTTCAGATGCCATAGAGAAGTAGGATGTGACCTTTTTCTGCTGGGAGCTGTGCTTTCCTTTCCAAAGGATAGAAGGAGGAGGACCTGCCACATCTGTAAGATCCTGTCCTGAATAGCATCCTTATAGTCTAGGAGGATGCATGATTCTCTGTGTGCTTCCACAAATGGCACAGAGAGGATCCTTCCCAACATTCCTAGTGAGAGTTGTGAAAAGGGTCTCTCCGCGGTCCAGGTGGTGGCACACCTGGTAAAGTGCACACATTATAGTGTGAAAAGACCCAAGTTCATGTCCCTGGTCCCCACCTGCAGAGGAGAAGCTCCACAAGTGATGAAGCAGGTCTGCAGGTGTCTGTCTCTCTGCCTTTCTCCCTCTCTGTTTCCTCCTCCCATCTCACTGTCTCTGTCTTTATCCAATAATAAATAACATTAAAAATACTTTTTTTTAAAAAAGGACAGGGTCTCTCTGTTTCCAGTTTCTGCTCTTACAATTGGCTTGTTTGCTTGTCTGTCTGTTTGTCTATTCTGGGTACATCCATGGGCCATGACATCACATGTGGATATAGAATTAAGGAGAAGAATATGTGTTCCTGCTTCATCTTGCTCTCACTTTCACACTGTGACACTTTGTTGAAGAGTGATGGTTCATTGTCAGTTTTTTATCTGACTTGTTGGCCAATTGTTGGCATATAATTTGGTTTAGAGACTGGAGTAGTCCGTTTTCTAAAGGATGTTATTTATTAGCTGAGGAACAGAAAACGCACAAGAAAGAGAGAGAGAGAGAGAGAGTGTGTGTGTGTGTGAGAGAGAGAGAGAGACAGAGAGACAGAGAGACAAGAGACAGAGAGAAATAGAGAGAGCTAATTGTGCAAGAGATGAGAAAAGTAACTTAAATGGACAGACAGACACATTGTCCAGACAACCTAGAAATTACCTGAAAATTAAGCTAGAAACATCATCAGGATGTGGTGAGGGAACTAATACCAGTCAATCTTTCCTGGTCTCCCAGTTCTCAGAAAGGGAATCAAGGATTAACTTGTATCCTGTTCTGTTTTTATGAATGAGTGAGATGATGCTTAACTAGGGATGGCATATGTTCCATACGCTGTACTTATAATGCAGAGCATTAGATATTCTAGAAAGATTTCCAACAGAAACAAAAGAATTTCTGGTGAAATGTTCAGGTTCAGTTACCTAGAGTTTTCTGTTTCTAATAAAAGATTTAATTAGCATGTTTTGAACTTTATATCTCTAGGGCAGGATGGCCATTTTTCATGGAAATATTAAAATTGGGTTCCTGGAATCCAAAACCACATTTTAAACCTCCTATTTAGATCCTTCTTGACTGTATAAACTTTGGGAATCTGGAGATCGTAGATGTCTAGAAGATAAATTTACATAGACATATACCATAATTCTTGTTCCTGAAACATTTTATATTGCATCATTTACATATAGTTTAAATATCCAATGAATTGGAATAAATGGGAGCTCATAATAAAAATGGTAATAAAATGGATTACTCAGGTAATGCTGTTTTATTACAGTCTCATTATGATTATATAATCCTTATTAAAATCTGGATCAAAGATGAATTTCTCACTGGAGGCACTTCACAAGTACTTTAATAAATTCTATTTATTGCACAATCTCAGGGTGAATATTGGTTTTTGTAACTCCATACAAATGTATTGTAGCATGACATGAAATCCATATATAGAAAATCTATAGCATGATTCCCTGTTAATTTGTAGCTTACTTTCTAAACTTCCTTTTTTTTCCCATCAGAGTTATCACAGAGATTTGGTGCCTGCACAATGAAAACACTGCTTTGGTTTTTCCTTTCCTCCCTTTCCTTTCCTTTCCTTTCCTTTCCTTTCCTTTCCTTTCCTTTCCTTTCCTTTCCCTTCCTTTCCCTTCCCTTCCCTTCCCTTCCTTTCCCTTCCCTTCCCTTCCCTTCCCTTCCCTTCCCTTCCCTTCCCTTTTCCCCTTCCCTTCCCTTTTCCCCTTCCCTTCCCTTCCCTTCCCTTCCCTTCCCTTCCCTTCCTTTCCTTCCCTTTCCTTTCCCATCCCTTCACTTCTTTTCTTTCTCCTCTCTTTCTTTCTCTTTTTTTCCCTTCTTTCTTATATTTGATAGGACAGACAGAAATTGGGAGGGTAGGGGAAGATAGGGAGAAAGAGAGGCAGCTGCAGACCTGCTTTGCTGTTCGTGAAGCTTCCCCCCTGCATATGGGGAGCAGGGGCTTGAATATGATCCTCACACATGCTAATGTGTGCACACCACTGCCTGTCCCCACAAATTTCTTCTCATTCTCAATTCTTTTCACTAGATGAAATACTTGCTGGGAGCAGTATTATTAGTAAGCACCATTGCTCCTCTTTTTCTTTTGAAAATGCTACTCCCAAATGGTCCTGGTCTTGGAATCTGATTCTGATCTTGTCTGGGGTTCTCTGATGTTGATGTCAGTGGCACAAAGTGTCAGTCCAGCTGAGTTAATGCCTGTGGTGGCAGGCATGTGGCTCACTCACCAGAACCGCACAGCTGGGGAGTTGCAGGGCTGCCTCTTGCCCTGGCATCTCCAGGAAGATCTTTCAGAGCTGGATCAAGTCCAGAGCAAGACTGTAGGTATAATCAAGGAAGAGGTGAAAACCCTTTTTGAAAACAAACTGGCAACGAGAATGTTTTGGATGGGAAATGACTACATTAGAGGTGCCGATGCCATGATGGATCTGTTTTGCCAAAGTTTGGAAGCAAGATTCGAAAGGCAGGCCCCAGAGCATTGGTCTGCGCCAAGACCAGTGGTGAGTGCTGCATTTTGACAAGCAGAGTTTAGTTTTGAAAGGATCTCATAGCCCTCCCAACATTTGTTATGTGCTAATCAGTGCTTTCCTCTGAAAAGGAAAGGGTGCCAAAACACAGGTCTGAAAAAAGTAGAACAGCTCTGATGTCACTCCATCAAGAAAATTAATTTAAAAAAAAAGAAAATAAAATTAATATCCAAGATTATGGTTCACTTTTAGGACACCCCACCCTCCCCACCACTATTTGGGCCCGGGGCATACAGTCCTCTGACTAACCCGAGTGTCATTGAAGTTCTCCTCCCCTGGTCTGAGTGGAGTGGTGTGGGATCCACCTAGTCTGTCTGAATTTCACCTCTTCTTGCCTCAGCTTTCTTGTCAGCAACACAGACATAACAAAGGATAGAGCTTGGCATTTTTATAAGGACAGAGTGCATATGAAAGTGCTAGAATGCCTTAATGGCACATAATGAAGTGTGTTGTAAAAATGTATATTAATTAATCTCTAATAAAGTCTTCTCACCAGGGTTTCTAGGCCATCTTGAGGGGTAGAGACTCAAAAATATCAGTCTCTGCTGTCCCCCTCCCCACCACCCTAGCCATCTGCAGGATGCTGAGTGGGGCCCAGAAAGACCACTCTGGCTGAGCCCCGTGCACAGGAGCCGGGACAAGTGGGGGGTGAGGCAGGGAGACCAGCCCTAAGCTGGGTGTGGGTCAGGGGGTTCACCCTGAGTATGAACTGGAAATTGGATGTGGCACTCTCTACTGCCAACATCAGAGGGAGGAAGCACAGTTTTCAAAGTGGGATTTAGATAAAATTGCTTATTGGTAAAGTCAGGATTATGTAGGATTTTAAAGTTTGGTCTTATCATCTGCTCTGCTCAAGTGTGGGAACCGGGGGAGATTTCAGTCCCTGGTCGGGGATCTTCAGGGCAGAAATCATCAGAGTCTCACAGAAGAGACACGCGCAGCAGCCTGAGGCTTGTGCCTGCCGAGAAAGAGATGCTGATAAAACTCAGAGCTGAACTAAAGCTATCCACTGGCCTCCTTTCCTGCAATTGTGGGAAACCCTTTACAAGCTCTTGATCACTCAGAGAACTGACCCCAGAGAAGGTTCTGCACACAAAGCACTGTCTCCGTGAGCTCCATGCTTGGTGGGGTTTCTCTCCCACCTGCAGAGTGGGCTGTATAGGGCCCAAGGTAAGACCACCTGATCTTAGACTTCTTGGATGTTCTGAAGGTTCTAGTGAGCACATGCACTTTGCTAAACTGGGTCAAGGGGTCTGTTCTGAAAGTGGATCCTTCCACCTTTGTGTCAGCTGCAGCTCAGCTTCAGCAAGACCAGCTTCAAACTGCAGATCAATAAGGGAGACCAGCAGTAACAATCCCTGGACAAGTGGCTCAAGGACATGAATAGCAGAACACAAAGAACAGTGATGAGTCACCATTCATGAAAATGCTCTCACCTTGAAACATCAGTTGAAAGCAAACCCAAGCACCACACTCTCACTATTCTAATTAGCAAAAAAGTAAAATAAAATCCAAAAGTCTAATGCTGTATTTAAAAGATGCCCAAGGTAAGTGAGTTCTCTTGAGAGTGTTCATAGGATTGTTGGGGTTCAGTGGGGGGGAGGGATGTATGCGGATTAAATGCATGTGTGTCTGTTTTCTGCTGCTGTGAAAGAAATGACATGAACATGGGGTGTGGGGGGATATGTGTGTGTTTAGATAGTGACAGAAAGGTAGAGAGGAAAAATAAAGAGAGAGAGAGACCACATGATCATAGGTTCCTTCAATGTGGTGAAAGCCAGGCTTCACCCTGGGTCATGCATATGTCAAAGCAGCACACTGCCCATATGTGCTATTTCAACAGCCCATGAACACAGTACTTAATCCAACCAAGTTCATTGTCTCACAGTCTGAGATCAGAAGACTGCACTGCATAGCAGGACTCTCAACTCAGGGGTGCAAAGTGTTCCAGTGCTGCTCCTACCCAGTGCTCCCCAAGTTTCTACTCCTTTTTGCTTTTACAACCAAACTCCCCACCTCTTTCTGTTTAGGGAGATAAATTGACTGAATGCTAACAAATTTGTTCTATTAACATATTCAGCAGTAGGCAAGCATGAGATAATAGAACTCAATTTCTATCTTAAATCATTGTTTTAATCTTGCACTTGAATATCATCATTTAATTTGTACATCCAGCTGGAAATACTGATTTTTGAAAGCATTTATTCTGTGCATTATGCAAAATTCTATTTGCTCTCTGCCATCGAAATATTACTGTGCAGCTTAAAGTATGACTGAGGTTGCTCCTTGTATTTCTCATTTACCACTTGCTCTCTATCTGGTGTGTCAGTGGGGGCACTGACTGATCTCACTGTGGGTCCGGGGGACAGCCAAGGCTGAAACATTCCACCTGAGCATGAATGATGGACTTGGAACAGACAGAAAAGTAATGTTTTCTGGGTTTCCATGGCATGTTGGCACATCCATTAAGTGTTTGAAACAATTGTTTAAAATCTAGGGGGGAAAACTAGTGAATAGGCTTAGGCAGTTGAGAAACTTGTCTGGCAGCCTGGGAGGTGATGCAGTGAATAAAACATTTGATCTTAAAAGCATGAAGTCTTGAGTTCACATGTGCCAGACTGGTATTCTCATGTCCTCTCTCTCTCTCTCTCTCTCTCTCTCTCTCTCTCTCTGCCTCCCCCCCCCCTTTTTCTCTCTCTCTAACAATAAATAAATCACAAGAAAAAAAACTGATCTGTACCCTTCCTGGTCTCCAGCAGTAGGAAGAGTGAACTAAGTCAGATAGGGGCCTGTCTCAAGGTGGGGTCTCAAGCCTAAGTATGAAGATTCCACCTCTGGATCCATGAAGCAAGGAGAGTTCTCTCTTTCCAAGACCACAGGTCCATTTGTTAGAAATCAGTGATAAGAGGGCCAGGTGGTGGTGCATATCACTATGTACAAATACTGGGATTTGAGCCCCTGATCACCACCTGCAGTGGGGATATTTCAGGAGTGGTGAAGCAGGTCTGCAGGTGTCTATCAATTTCTCTCTTCCCTGTTAAATTAAAATTATAAAAATATAAAGAAAAAAGTGAAAATGGCCACCTAGCATGGTAGATTCATTATGCACGGATGGAGCCTCAGAAAGAAGTTTGGTGGTGAAAGAAAGGGAAGGAAGGAAGGAAGGAAGGAAGGAAGGAAGGAAGGAAGGAAGGAAGGAAGGAAAGAGAAAAGACAAGGCAAAGCAAGAAGAGAAAAAAGAAAAGAAAAGAAAGAAAAGAAAAGAAAAGAAAAAAAGAAGTGGGCTTGGTGGTGGCATACCTGTTGAGCACATGTTACAGTGAGCAAGGACCTGGATTCAAGCCCCCGGTCCCCACCTGCAGGGGGGCGGTTTTTTTGAGTGGTGAAGCCATGTTGCAGGTGTCTCTTTGTCTCCCTCCCTCTCTATCACCCCTCCCCTCTCAACTTCTGGATGCTTCTATCCAATAAAGTAATAAAAATTTTAAAAAGAAGAAAGGAAAAAAGGAAGCAAGAAAAAGAGAGAGAGAAAGGAAAGGAAGGAATCAGTGATAAAACAGGAAAGGACTAGATTTCAAATATTGGTCATGATATCAGATTTAGAAAAAATAAATCTGGGGAAATGGGTGGTAGTGCAGTGGGGTAAGTGCACGTGGTACAAAGCACATGGACCGGCATAAGGATCCCGGTTCAAGCCCCCAGCTCTTCACCTGCAGGGGAGTCACTTCACAGGTGCTGAAGCAAGGTCTGCAGGTGTCTACCTTTCTCTCACCCTCTCTGTCTTCCTGTCCTCTCTTCACTTCTCTCTGTCCTATCTAATGACGATGACATCAATAACAACAATACCAGTAACTACAACAATAAAAAACAAGGGCAACAAAAGGGAAAATAAATAAATAAATAAATCTGCAATTAGTGGGGATATTTGTAGTTTGTTTAGGTATAAGTTATTATATAAAGTGAAGTAGGGACTAGTGAGATCGTTTATGGGGCCCAGGAATAGCTGTGAAATCACAGAACCCCTCCTCTAGAAGTTTTCAGAATTTTAATAATTTCTGCAGTTATACAGCAGCAAAGATACTGTGGGCCTTCTGGGCATAGGGGTCAGCCTCTACGCCTACCTAGTTGGCCCTGGTGTATGTCTGGGGCCTTTGGAAGGAAGCCTGAGGAATCTTCGTCTCCCTGATCTCCTTCTCTCCCCTGACCTCTGCCAGGTTAAAAACTATTTTAAAAAAAAACTATGAGAAGCAGACTTGTTGTGTAACATAATGGGCTGGAGATGGTGTCAGCCTGATGGAACTTGCAAGTGGCCAGAAGTCTGGCCTTTGCCTGAGTGCGTGGAGTGACTGGATGCTGGGGTAAGAGGCAGTGGCAGGGAGCCACTCTTTCTCTTATACTCATACAGAATGAACATCTTGTCCATGTCTATCTTAAGAAGAGGGGAATTGTTGTGATCCCAACAGGAATTGGGGACAATTAGCATAGAAATGATGTCAGCCTGAAGCAGAACGCACTCACAGGGGAATGTATCTAAGCAAGGACTTGCAGCAGCTTGCTTTCTTGATTGGATTACCTTCATCATGGTAATTCATCATGGGTTACCTGCATCTTTTTAACTGATCTTTTCTCATGGTGGTCTTGGGTAGCTTGGTTGTGGACTTCGTACTTCTGCCTATTTCCTTAACTAGACTTCTCCCCTTACGTTTACAGTGATTTTCATGAATAAGCCTCTCGTTTATGTAACCTTAAATGGAGCCGCATATTGTTTACAATACAGGCTGGTCCCTACAAGCTTGTATGGTGTTCTCCCACTCTTATTTGAGCCCTGAGACTCCACAATCTACTTCTCCATTCACTTGGACCTGGGCATCACTGCAACATTCCAGATCACTGCTGGCTTGGCCAGAGCTGAGGGTCTGCTCAGATCATAGTCCACACCCTTCTTTATTCATTCATCCAGAGATATAGCTCCTGTGGGGGGCAGGGAGGGGGTGTTAAGTCCACAGACCACCAAAACTCAGCAAGGCTCCCCTCTGCTGCGCAGGAGCTGCCTCAGGCTTTCTGAGACAGTTCTGCTGATAGAGACTGGGGCAATGGCAGCCTGAGAGAATGCATCCCTCAGTGAGGCTGGGAAGGCAGAAGGGAAGTGAAGCTTCAGGTGCATTCCCATGGCCTTATGCCTAAATGTAGCTTCAGGTGAAGTCCCATGGCCTTATGCCTAAATGTAGTAGAGAAAACAGCTTTAACTCAAGGGTGACTACTACTGTGGAATAACACGTAGCAGCTTTAATTAGAAATTCAAAACTCACATATCTATTTACACATTTTATGTGCACATGTATAGAATCATATGTATGTACACGGAGACCATTATGGTAGCCACACCCAATGGTTAAAAGTCAAGGCTATCACTGAGCTTCCTGCCATAGGTGGAGAGGGAGGCTTATTGAACAGACACCAATGCCTAGCTTTGCAGACAGCCAAGAGCAGAATGCTCTAAAGAAGACCTTGAAACCTCCATGAGAACTGCTCCATCCATGTTCCTGCTGCCCAGTGGTAGGTGCTCAAGAGCAGTGAAAGATGGATAGATGGATGGATGGATGGATGGATGGATGGATGGATGGATGGATGGATGGATGGGAGTAACAGTCCTGAGCTGATGAGAGACCCAGGATGGGAAGACTATTTCCTGGAAATGTTGATTTCCCAATTCAGGAAACCCCAGAGACTGTCCCAAACTCTGAGGTGATTTCTGTATAACTTTGGAGAACTAACATTCTCTTCCCAAAGACCTTCTCCTGTTGCCTGCCTACTACAGAGGCAGAAGGATCTTCCCAAAGGAGCAGGTGTGTGAGAAGGGGTTGTCACATCACTTCTCAGGCCCATTTATAGCACTAATAGTTGCAACAGTGCACTTCCTCCACCTTTCAAGCTATTGGCCCCTGCCTGGTATTAACTGTATGGGTGACTTTGAGAAGCCCTGTGACCCCAGCAGATGGCCTAAAGGTGTGTCCACAGAGGATATGTGGGGAAGGGAGTGTGGGTCTACAGCCAGATGCCCTAAAAGCTGGTAGTAGCATCAGGAATGAGGCAGGCACTTTGTCACTTGAATGACAAAGCAACAGACAGTCTGGCCAGCTCTCTTTCCTTCCCTTTCCTTCCATGTGCCCTTAGGTGTTTTTAAGCCCTTCTTTCCTCTCTTTCCATGCAGACTCTAAGGCAGAGCCTTGGGAAGCAGCCTTTCAAAAGGAAAGGTCAGAGAGAGCCTCATCAAGCTGCTGCAGCAAACACTGAACTCAGGGTTAGAAAGAAAGGTCTCCTCACACAGCAGAGAGATCACAGGGTATGAAGGGGGCATGTGAGTCAGATGAAGCCTGCCTATTCTCCCTGAGCCTTCAGAGCCAGTGTTTGCACTCCAGCAGCTATCCCTGCAGTCACCTTGAGCTGATGCCCTTACTGCAAAGTGAAGAGCCCACTCTGCACTTGAAAACAGACCATGGAAGCTTAAAGGGAGTGAGTGACAGTCCTGAGTGCTTCTCTAGCTTTTTAAACTGCAGTTAGGAGGACCTTGCATGTGACCACACATTTAAAGAATTGCTTTTATTCCTTTCTAGTGTATGTTTATTGATGAAAAAAAATATGAGACAAGACACAAAAGCTACATCAGTTACTACTTTACTTGGGCTCTGGAAACAGGGACATGTAGAACCAGGTTTGAATGGGAGATGTAAACATAGAACAGACACCCCAGATGTGGGCTGTAGTTCATGGACAAGCCATTCCTGTGACCCATGAGACTAGTGCAGATGCCTCTGTCTCATGGTTTCCGCATCTGGTCATGAGGTTGTGGTTCAATTCATAAACCCTGGAAAAGGATGTTCAATGCAACTTATCAATTTCTGGGTGTGTGAGAGTGTCACAGGGCCGGGAGACAGAAGAACTTCCTAGGAAGTTCTTTAACCACCAGGAGTGAAAGATGGCTTGGAAGAGTCTCATTCTCAGTTAAAATTAAGTTTTCAGAACATTGATAGAATCTAAACAGTACAATGAATACTGCTTAGTCCACATTCTTCAAGATGAGAGGCAGTTAAGAATCAACTCTTGTGTCAAATTTTTAAGGGTTTATTTATTTATTTACTTATTTATTAGTGAGAGAAGGAATCAGAGCATCATTATGTCACATTTCACACTGGAGATTGAATTTGGGAGCTCCAAATTGGTGTTCAATGCTTTATATAGGCCACCTCCTGGGCATATATATATATATATCACAGATAGCTCCTGTATCAGCATCATTCATTTGGAAATTTGAGAGTCTCTATAATTCCAGTGTTCTTGAATAGTTTACTTGATCTGTGATCAAACAGTAGACCTCTGTTAACAAGCCTCCCAGTCCTGCCAGGCCTCAGAAGTTCCTCCATGCATCCCATCACAGCCATTCAAAATGCAGAATAGCTATGGGAGAAATTTGCAGATTCCTAGTCACTACCGAAAATAACTTGTTAACTTTTTATCACTGGAGTTCTTGGAAAGTATCAGTAGGGAAACTTCATGTCTTCCACTCTCCTCTCCAGAAAATCATTGAATACCTCCATCATCATTCATTCTGTGTGTGTTGGCTTGGGTTATTCATCAAAATGTGAAATTCTCCATCATCTGCTGTCACACAGGTGGAGTCAATATTTCATGCGTGCAAGCAGATGTGTAGAGAATGCTCACAGCATCAAGAGCACTAAGAGAAAATTGAGATGTGGGGAGGCTGACCTGAAACTGTCATGATGCTCTCCACCACTGAGTACAGCCTGGTGTCCCTCTGCCAGTTCTGTGTGTGTCATCACCATGGGGGCTGCCTTTCTTTGTCTTCATTCAGCATACTGGTTAATTTTGTAGCTTTAAAGATAATTAGTGGTAGACTGTGAACTGCAAGGGCACAGAAAATACTGGATATCCACCTTCAAGCATTAATGGATGTTAATAGATTTATTTATTTATTTATTTATTTATTTTTACAGAAATCTGATCATTATGGGTAAAGTGACATCCCCTCCCTCCCTAGAAACCACATTGCTGAGTATAATGTCTCTCATCCATATTTTGGTACCTGTGTATATATGGTTGTACATAGAAATTGTGTTACATTAAAATGCCAGTCATTACGTGGACAGATGACCTCACCAATATGTCCTGGAACCTCACCTCTCCAGAGCCCTACACCACTAGGGAAAGACAGAAATGGCTGGGGGGTTGGGGAGAGTTATATAGATTGACCTGCCAAGGCCCATGTCCAGAAGAGAAGCAATTAGAGAAGCCAGACCACCTTCCACTTTCTGTACCCCATAAAGAATTTTGATCCATATTCCTAGTGGAGGAGAAGTGATAGGAGAAAGATGACCAGAGGGCTTTGAACTCAAACTTCATCAGGACCCTGAGAGAGAAGAGAGAAAGAGAAGGGACATGTGGATGTAGTAATAGGTGTAGGTTTGACATGGAAAGGAAGAGAAGATGGAATCTTTAAAAAATGGGCAAATATAGACAGATACTTTTAGAAATAATAGCCCGTATCTGCTACCTTAGGAGAACTATTATGGTTTACAACAGAGGGATTAGGAATTCCGGACTCTGGTGGTGGGAACAGTGTAGAGTTAAACCCCTGTTACCTTATAATTTTGTAAATCAATATTAAATTACTATTAAAAATTACTATGCTGAAAAAATAAAATAAAATGCCAGTCAGTGCCACCTGCTGTGCCATTCTGGATGGGGGGGGACTTATTAACCAGATGTTGTTCTAGAACTTTCTCCTCATGGACACATATTAGTCTGATCTCTTGTGTTACTGATCAGGGTACACATGGTGTTGCCCTCTCCTAAGCATACCCTCATCTCTGCTCCCCAGGATACCTTGAGAGAGAGGTTTACATTTGTCCCCCTAGAATCATGCACCTGTGCACCTTGCTTTGGACAGGAAATTATGAACAGAATGGTATGTGTCACCAAGTTCCAAAAATGTTTACTGATCCATTGAAAAAGAGAATTCCAAAAGGACAAGACTGTCTGGTGACCTGAGATTGATAAATCAGATGAAACTTAAATTTTAGTACTCTGCCTGCAGTTGGTGTGCTCAAATTGACTTTGAAAAGTAAAAGGACAACTATTATGGGTACTCAAACATCTCAACAATCCAATTATAAAGAGCATCTGATTCCTCATAATAGTGGGGAATTGTTTTCTTTTCATATCATCTATTTAATACAATAAAGAATTGATTATCACTTTGTTCTGGGAGTACATTGGATGTGCCATGTTTCAAGAGCCAGAAGACCAAAAACTTTGGGAACTCTACTTGCTTGTCTCTAAATCCAACTCCTGGTTTCCAGTCCTCCCCCACTTCAACCCGTTATAAATGCTCACTCTCTTTAGAAGGCCTGGGAGGGTAATTTGAGTTTTAACTCCCACCTCCAGTGAAAGAAGCATTTTTCTATCCATGAAAATACTGGTATGACAGCATTTGACTTTCTGTCACACCTGGCAAGGGTCTTGTGTTCAGTTTCACTTTGTCTGATCCAAGGCCTCCGTACTCATCCACCACAAGCAGCCTAGATACCAAGATGACCTCTACATGGCAGCAGGCCATGGCTTACTTGCACTGAACATCAGTGCTTGTCTGGCCAAGCTACTAAAACTAGAACTGGTTGTTACAGCAGCAGACCCACCCTGTCCTGACTAACAGAAGGTGATCCAGCACTTTTCATCATCAATATTATGGAACTACAGGACCTTTGTGTCTCTCTTAGACCAAGTGTTTGAATCTCTGGAGAAGTGTTTCCTGGATTTTCCAGGTCAAAGGGATGTTGCATTTGCAACTTTCTTGGCATTTTAACTTGTTCTCCAAAGAGGCTGTGTGGCTTCTAGTCCCTACATGGGTAAGATCCATGGCACCTGCACCTCTGCCAGACTAAAGACTATGGGGTGTCATTGCTGTATCTATGTCATTGCCTTTCTGCTGCAGACATTGTCTTCATAGAGTGGGTATATAAAAAAGCTCATAATATATGAGTTAGAAGAATTTGCAATATTATTTTCCATAACAATCAAAGCAAAAACTCTTTTAATGAATTATAATTCATCTTTTGCACAAGAGTGGGAAATTTTTTATAGTGGCATAAGAAAAAGAAAAGCCCTCACCAGCTGAGGGAATTTTTTTTAATGCACAGAATCTTAAAAGGCATTTCTATTCCTTTTAATAAATAAGTCTTGTACTCAAGGGGTCATCAATAAAGGTGCTCACTTGTCAGTACAAAAGGAAAATTGGAATGTAGCATGGGGCCCTTTGGAAGCATTTGACATGACTCCAAATGATGTTGCATGTTTCTGAGATTTGGAAAAGTGACAGTTTCTTTTGTGAATACAAGTTGGGATGGTAGTGTTTGGTTGAGTGATAAAAAATGTTGCTAAATTCACAAATGTCACTTAGCTCTGCTAATTTCACAACCCTAATAGGTTTCATTTGTCACTTACGACATTGCCAAACCAAGCAATGTTTTCTTTCTGAGCTCCAGTTATAAAAATCTTTTTAAAAACAACAAAGAAAGCTGGTGGTGCATCTGACTAGCCCCAGAGCAAGAAGTGTTTATAGATGCTAAGCCTTGAATTTTACTATAGGGGAAGAATCATACTATTGGATCTCTGTACTCAGAAAACACAGGTGCTGGGAACAATCAAATCTAACAGAGAAGGAATTAAAGATGCTGTTGAATAATTGGGATCTTAAGTAAGCAGAATAAGTAAATATCAGACCTGGGCACATCTGGGGGCCAGGAGACCATGAGCTCTAACCACATAGGGGTCCACTGGAGAAGAGAGCATTTCTGCCATTTACAAAACCCCAGTGGTTCAGGGCCATCAAACAAGAGAGGGCCTAGTGCACATTCATTTGGGGTCTATGTGATGCTGATTGTCCCCACACAGGGACAAATAGAGCTTTTCTGAAGCCACACAGGTTGCCACATTGAAAATTACTATAAAATGCTAAAATTATGATCATGTCCAGCAAGTATGTATTTGGAAAGTGGCATAAATTCTCTGAAAGACCAATTAACATTTCAAAATGCTGCTGGATGTTAACTATAACCCTGAAGGCCTGTCAGAGTTAAGTGTCCTTTCCCTGAGGGTCATCTGAGCTCCTCTTACCCACTCCCCAGCCTGCACAGTGCCCAGGCCTGACTCTGACATTAACTCATCTTTCTGTGAGCCCTGGATCCCTATCCCATCCTCTACTTTCTTGTAAAGGCCAGTTGGACATAGGTTTTCTTTTCATGTACATGACACTAATTTCTTTCTTTTTTTTTATTTCTTTATTGGGGAATTAATGTTTTACATTTGACAGTAGTTTGTACATGCACAACATTTCCCAGTTTTCCATATAACAATACAACCCCCACTAGGTCCTCTGTAATCCTTCTTGGATCTGTATTCTCCCCACCCACCCACCCCAGAGTCTTTTACTTTGGTGCAATACGACAATTTTAGTTCAGGTTCTACTTGTGTTTGCTCTTCTAATCTTGTTTTTCAACTTCTGCCTGAAAGTGAGATCATCCCATATTCATCCTTCTGTTTCTGACTTATTTCACTTAACATGAATTTTTCAAGGTCCATCCAAGACCGGCTGATAATGGTGAAGTCACCAATTTTTATAGCTGAGTAGTATTCCTTTGTGTATATATAGCACAATTTGCTCAGCCGCTAATCTGCTATTGGACACCTGGGTTGCTTCCAGGTTTTGGCTATTATAAATTGTGCTGCCAAGAACATATGTGTACACAGATCTTTTTGGATGGGTGTGTTGGGTTCCTTAGGATATATCCCCAGGAGAGGAATTACAGGATCATAGGGTAGGTCCATTTCTAGCCTTCTGAGAGTTCTCCAGACTGTTCATCTACAAATTCCTTTCTTCTTTCTTTCTTTCTTTCTTTCTTTCTTTCTTTCTTTCTTTCTTTATTCCCTTTTGTCGTACTTGTCGTTTTTTTGTTGTAGTTATTATTGTTGTCATTCTTGTTGGATAGGACAGAGAGAAATGGAGAGAGTAGGGGGAAGACAGAGAGGAGGAGAGAAAGATAGACACCTGCAGACCTGCTTCACTGCTTGTGAAGCAACTCCCATGCAGGTGGGGAGCCAGGGCTCGAACCACAAATTCCTTTTTTATGCCATCCTTTGCTGTGCAGCTGTTGGGCCCTTGGCAGAGTTTTCAGGAGAGCAGGGGACTTTAAGACTAGTGCCATCCATGTTTGTGGTGGCAGGCAGGAGGTAGGTTTTGTGCTGCACATCAGGAGAGAGAGATGTGAGACTGCATGTTATGTACAGGACTCTAAACGTGCATGTGCCGGTCCCAGGTTGGGCGCCAGATGCCGGGCTAGCTTCGTGGGTGGGAGAGAGACAACCAGGGACTCATGGCTGAGCTGGGAATGCAGTTCAATCTTTATTAACGAGCAGGGATGCAGTTCAACAATCTAATCTCTATTCATTAGAAGATATTGTCCTTTATATCACCTGAGGTGGAAGTGTCAAGAAGAGGAAGTACGTAGGATAGGAGGTGGGGAGAAGGAAAAAGCGAGTGAACCAGTGGGGATTAAACCAGTGAAAACAATAATTATGTAAATAGACCACAGCATTAAGCAATACAAGCGAACCTAATGTGATGATCAAAACAGAAGGTCTTATAAGCAGAATTTAGAAGCATACCAACATGCTTGTATGCCTGTATGTGAGTGTGTATTATGATTATGTGTTTGTGATGCAGGAATATGTGTGAGATGCATATATGCAGGCGTCTAAGTGTGCAGGCATATATGAGTGTGTGCATGCTTGTTTGCTTGTGGTGTGTGTACATCTGAGTGTGTGGGATTCATGAGGGATATGAGAATGTGTGTGGGGGATGTGTATGATATGGAAATGTGTGAGTGTCCATGTAGGTTCGAGAGATGTGGTATATATGTAACTCACACAACACATTATTCTCAAAGACACACTCTTTGTGCTACTACTGCAAATATGCATTGCATGGAACACTCAGACTTAGGTGAATGGACTTCAGGTTACTTGAGGTGGTCTGATCCCACTGTTGTCCAAACCAACACTCCTGGGAAACTGGGCCAGTGGAAAAGAAGGGGAAGATGAATGGAGTGTAGGGTTCCTGGTTCAGTGTGGCCCCTCTCTTGTTCCAGGAATAGATGGAGGAGTGTTGCAGCTGTAGGATCCCCTAGGGTATGAGCACTCTTTTTGGTTTCTGTTTTCTCTGTATGCTTTTCAGAATTAAATTAATGCTTAAATTCATCCCTCCCCTTTTCCAAAACTCATAGTGAACATGGATCAAGTTGTGGGCTGGATACACAATGTTGATGATGCTCTTGCCTCTCCCTCCGGAGGCCCTTGTGTCAACTCTGCCCCTGGCCCCCATCCAGGCTGTACGTCCATCATATGACCAAGTGAATCAGCATCAGAGCAGGCAGCTGGAACTTGGTCTCTGGTCTGTTTTCCTTTGTAATCAAAGGAACCCATAGATGTTATTTAAAAGGTTTGTGGTATTTAAAAAAAAAAGTTAAGAATGAAAAGCAACTGTTCTGTCCATCCCTCCCAGACCAATATCTGAATTAGAATTTTGTGTTCAAGTTTTGCTACCAGCCAGCATGCTTTTAGAATCTCCTTTGCAGGCTGCTCTCTCTTGCTGGTTTGTGTGAGGATAGTTATCTGAACTGAGTACGCCACTTTGAGTTTGTATTTTATCTCTGGGATCTAGGGGTGGGTAACCACCATCTCCAGTCTAAGGCAATACAGAGAGTCTGGACTTACTGAGTTCATGAACTTTTTCCTGCCTAAGCCAGACTTTCAGAGGTAGCCAGCTTCCCAATGGGGCAAGAGATCTACCTCTGGCACTTTTAGTGTTAGTGGCAAATGATAGAGAGAGATGAAGGGCAAAGGGAGGAAACTTGGGGTTTGCAGAATCATTAGCCAGAGGAGTTACTTCCTGTTGGTATGCTTCTAATTCTGCTTCTAAAACCCCTTCTGTTTCATTGGTTTAATCCCCCCTGCTTAACACTATTCTATTTACATAACCACTGTTAACTAAGCACCGCCTTGCCTGCAGGGCATTGGTTTAATCCCCACTAGTTCATGATGTCTTTTTGCTCCATCCCCTCTCCTAGTACCACCCTCTCCTAGTGCCACCAGCCTTTTTTTGCTCCACCCTCTCTATGTCACATCCTGTTTCCACCCTACTGGGCAAGTATATATAAGGACAGGATTGTGATTAGAGATAGCTTATATTGCGCTGCGTTCCACATGAATAAAGAGATACTGCTTTCTGTTGGTAAGCTTCTGGATTCTGCTTGTGAAGCTTCTGGATTCTGCTTGTGAAGCTTCTGGATTCTACTGTGAAGCTTCTGGGTTCGCTTGTGTTGCTTGCTATGAGTTCTGTTTGCACGTCCACTGTTGGCTGGGCACCCCCTGCCTCCGGGATATTGGTTTGGTCTCCCCCCCCCCCGCCTCTGGGACATTTGGTTTAGTCATCACTGGTTCACGCTTCTTTCTTCTTCCCACCCCCTATCGTACATATTTCTTTTGTTCCTGACTCTTCCACTGGAGGAGAGAGATGCAGGACAGAATTGGGTTGTGATTAGATTAGATTAGTTTGTTGAACCGCATCCCCGCTCATGAATAAAGATTGAACTGCGTTCTCAGTTCAGCCATGAGTCTCTGGTTGTCTCTGTCTCCCGCCCGCGAAGCCAGCCCGGCAAAAATGACAGCTTCCCAGCTCAGCCATGAGTCCCTGGTTGTCTGTCTCCTGCCTGCGAAGCTAGCCCAACATAATGGCACCTGAACAGGGACTGACAACTTCCTGTTTAACCTTTGAGACATCAGATGGGGAGAATCCTGGGCAGATCTCCAGGCTGAGACTCAGGGTCAGAGGGAAGAAAGAGGGACCAGCCTCCTCCACTGTGTTCTTGAAATTATGGGGACAAGGCTTCTTTCATAGGATAAAAACCTGGAAGCATCAAAAGGAGGGGAAAAAAAACTGGTATAGCCACAGGCCCTTTGGAATATAACTAAAATATGCCTACTAGCTAGCTACACAACAGAGACCTCCTCCCCAACTCTTCATCTGCACTACTCCAGCCTTTAGGTTCATGATTGCCCCGACCAGCGGGGCAGTAAACAGGGGCTAGGAACCTAAAAGACCTGGAATGACAGGGACAAGAGACACGAAAGAACGACAGCAAGACAAGTTTCTGATCAAGCTGCAAAATTTTATTGTGTTCACAGGCATTATAAGGCTTTGGGAAAGGGGGAGCATAGGGGGAAGGGGAAGGCAGAGATGCTGGGGGGGGGGAGCAAACTTCAAAGTGGAATGTTCCTTGCAACAAACAATGGCCGAAACCATGTTTATTACCGCAACTGTGTGTTGTCTCACTTGATTACTGATAAATGGTTTACCTGAGGGGAAATGGCCTGCCCATTTCCCCTCAGGTAAACCTGAGGGGAAATAAAACCTGTCTCGAGGGCTTCCATTGTTTCAAAGCTTATCATCTATCAAGCAGAGAAATGGTTCCTGGCACATGATTATTCAACAACTTGTTTGGCTTTATGTGTTAACTCTCTTTTCAACCACCAGGTTCCGGATGCTACCATGATGCCAAGCAGACTTCCCTGGACAAACAGTCCTACCAATGTGTCCTGGAGCTCCACTTCCCCAGAACCCCACCCCACTAGGAAAAGAGAGAGGCAGGCTGGGAGTATGGATTGAACTGTCAACACCCATGTTCAGCGGGGAAGCAGTTACAGAAGTCAGACCTTCTACCTTCTGCACTCCACAATGACTTTGGGTCTATACTCCCAGAAGGTTAAAGAATAGGAAAGATATCAAGGGAGGCAACAGGATACAGAATTCTGATGGTGGGAATTGTGTGGTGTTATACCCTCTTATCCTATGGTTTTGTCTGTGTTTCCTTTTTATAAGTAAATTTTTAAAAAGATAATTAAAAAGGAGGGAATAAGCACATTTGTTTATGATGTTCACATTAATCTCTCCTCATTAACAAATCTGAAATATTTTAAAATTTTTTTTTTTAACTAGCAAGCCAAGTTCTCAGGGCAACATTTTATTCCAGTTGGTTGCAATTTTTTGTGTGGCTTAAAATGCCCATTAAAAAATTAAGTCCTGTTTACAGAAATTTGAATTCTCAGGGTGTAGTAAATGAATTGCCTCTCAGCACACCCATTTGTTATCATTCAAAGAGAAAAGTCAGAAATTAGTAGCTTCCAGCCTCATAGCCCAACCTTGGAAGATTGCAAAGAAGAGTTAGCAGAGACACAGCGACACTTATTCTTCTCAGAAGAAACATCACAGATTAGGAAATGGAGAAAGGAGGAATTGGAACATTGCACGAATTGGCAAGTGATTGGAATATTATCATTAAATCACGGCTAAACATGACTCATTCGGGGAAATGAATTAGGAAGATTACAGAGCTGAAAGCTTCAGAGGGCACGCTGTGTATCTTGTTCTATAAAATTACAAATGTCTCTGGCTTTTCAGGAAGGAGGCAGTGGAAGAATACCATGTATGAAGATAATGGAGGGGGAGGTGGGGTGGCAGTGAGCTGAAGGCCCACAGAAATTATTTAAGCAGCATCATTCAGTCTCAGCAAATCTCAACTTTGCAAACGTGTCTCCCTGCCCGAGAGAGATGAACAGCGCTATCTTTCCCTGCTTTGTAATAGTAACGATGAGAAGTCATTTTTCTGTGGTCTTATAAAACACTGTTTCTGACCCCAAGGTTGAGACAATAGCAATTGATATGAAATAGACCGTTGCAGTTGCAGTGGCTAGGTAGGACAGCAAGTGTTCCCCAGAGCAGGATAATGGGTGACAAATGGGAACTGTCACCTCCTCCCACCTACCTCATCACAATAGCCCAAAAATGTGCAGGGATGGAAAGGCTTCCTTTGCTGAAAGCTATTGTCACCACAGGTGTTAACCTCCTGTCTCTCTAGGGGCCAGAACCAGCCCAGTGGTGCTAAAAAAAAAAATACTACAACACTTTGAAGGAGAGGGTGGTCAGGGCTGGCAGTCAGGTGTAAGTGGGGAGGCCTGACCACTGTTGGCTTTCTTCCTGGGAAATTTTTAAAATTTTGAACTCTCATCTTGTGTTTTCAGGATAGAAATCCCTTTCAGTTCCCTCTCCCCATCCTGTTGGTTGATAGGACATCATCCACACATGTCCTTAGTAGTAACAGCTGAGAAAGCAAAGAGCAAAGGCTCTGGGATGTGGAGACAGGATCTGCCTCACAGGACTCACCTGGAAACTTCCAGAAGCCGAGTCTGCTGATGCTGGCAGTTCAGGGCTTGAACTCTGGCGACAGGCTGACCTGCATTTAAATTGCCACTTGCTGCTTGGTTTGCTAACTTTGTGATTCTAAGGTTTAGGTTTGCCTCCCTGAGCCTCTCCCTCCCCCAATCTGGCTTCCTCTCTCTAATGGCCTGCCCACCTTCTCCCCCTTCTGGGTGGCCCAAACCATCTTACAGAGCCCGTCCCCCCTTGTGCCCATGCTTCCCTAGGAGAGGCTCACCGTACTCCACTCTACTGACCCGTAACCCTTCAGTTCCAAGTGTGGCCTTCATTTTTAAATACTATTTTGATATTTTTATTTATGTATTCTCTTATTTCTTGAATAAATATAGAGAAATTTATAGGAAAGAGAGAGAAAGGGAGAAAAACAGAGAGACTCTTACAGCCCTGCTTTACCACTTGTGAAGCTTCCTCCCTGCAGGTAGGGACCAGGGACTTAAACCCCATTCTTTGCATATGGTTATACACATATGTTCTCAACCAAGTGTGCCACCACTTTTTTTTTCCTAATACGTCTTCTTTTTACTTAAAAAAAATTTTTTTTTCTTGACACTAGGCTTGTGCCTAGAGTTCATTGTCTGTGCTATGAATCTACATTCCTAGGGGCTATATTTTCCTTTATTTTCCTTTTTGTTTATTTTTTGTAGAACAGAGAAATATTGAGCAGTGAGTAAGAAATAGAGAGAAATAGAAACATCTGCAGCACTACTTCACCACTCATGAAGCTCCTCCCTTCAGGCAGAGACTAGAGTCTTGAACCTGAGTCCTTGTTCATGGTTGTGTGTCCTCACTCAAGCAAGTACACCACGACCCAACCCACCAGTGTGGCCCTTCCTGGCTACCACCAACCCTGCCCTAGACAGTTCTCCCCTCTGGGTTTCTTCCATGCTGGTGCCTTATGCCCCTGCCTTTTGCATCTTTTTCACAAGCCTCCCTTGTTTGTCTTTTGCATACATCTTGTCTAAGCACCATCTTCTCCCTCACCCACATCAGAAGAAGAGATCCAACCACAAGGCCACCAGTTACCTGCAATGCTCAGGGCCTAGGGCATGCCTACTGGTGGGGTATGTGCCCACTGGGATCACAGTGACCACTGGGGTAGAAAGCAGTTGCAGGTCTTAGCTCCCCCCCCATATCTGCACTGAGCTGAGAGGCAGTGAGAAGCATGTGGGAGTGGGGGTGAACTCTGCCTTTGGACAGTAATATGAAATCTGGGCTGTGCCCACCCCTAGCTATGTGATGTAAAACAAACTGCTTCATCTTTGATTTTTTTTTTTTGCCTCCAAGGTTATTGCTGGGGCTCAGTGCCTGCACCATGAATCCACTGCTCCTGGAGGCCATTTTCCCCCCTTTTGTTGCCCTTGTTGTAGTAGCCTTGTTGTGGTTATTATTGTTATTGTTGATGTCGTTCATTGTTGGATAGGACAGAGAGAAATTGAGAGCGGAGGGAAGACAGAGAGGGGGATAGAAAGACAGACACCTGCAGACCTGCTTCACCGCCTGTGAAGTGACTCCCCTACAGGTGGGGAGCCGGGGGCTTGAACCAGGATCGTTAAACTGGTCCTTGTGCATTGTGCCAGTGCACTCAACCTGCTGCACTACCGCCCAACCCCTTTTGTTTTTGTTTTTTTGTTTGTTTTTTTTTAACTGGTTTTCTCAGTACCAGATAAGAGGAGTGCTTTCCTGCCCCTGGGGATTGGTAAAGCTTTGAATGAAGCTCATGAAGCCCTTAGGACTGTGCTTGGCATATCAGACACTCCTGATGGGCTGCAGAAAGATGTGGTATTTGTTGCATGCATTTTAGTACATGGTGCACACTAGGAGCTTGGTGAATGTGCAGGAACTAAGTGGTGACTTCTCTTGCTTTTGCCTTTTGTTTAATCTGGTAAATGTTATTGGCATGGGGAAAGAACAAAGCATTTCAAAGATCACTGTTGTGCAGCTCAATGGATTTTCATAAACTGAATCTGAATATGTAGGAGCAAGTGGATGAAGAATGGGGCCTCCCAGCAACCCCAGGAACCCCATGGGCCGCCCCTCAGTCACTGCCCATCCCTCTCCCCTTCCACCCCAGCAGGCAGCCCTCTTCTGCCTGCTCACAGTGCAAGTGCCTGAACTGTCAGTGGACCTCGTGTCAGGGTACTACAGTGTCTTCTCTTGTACTAGGCCTCCTTCATCACCTGTTTGTGAGACTCACTCAGCCCCTGGAGAGATGGAGTCCATTCCCTCTCATTGTGGGATAGTGTCCTATTGTAGGTTGTGCGACACTACTGTGAAGAATCTTCCAGATCTCAATTTTAAAACTTACTGCCAAGATAAGGGATTGAGACAGGATGTCACTGGCACAAGGGCAAACACCCAGAGCAAGAGACAAGGATTGAAAGTCCAGAAGAAAATCCATCCATCTAAAGCCATTTGGATATTGACAAGGATGCCAAGATGATCCAACAGGGAAAAAATTGTTTCTCCAACAAATGGTCCCAAGACCATGAGATAGCCACAGGCAAGCAAATGAAATTAGGCCCCTACCTCACATCTTATATAAAATTCAACTCAAACTGGATGAAAAGTCAAACTGTAAGAGTTAAAACTCTAATGCTGTTAGAATCCACAAATGTAAGTCATCCTACCTGCGTTTAGAAAATAATTTATCAGCTTTGACACCAAAAGCTCAAACACAAAGAGATAACAAAACAAATTTCCTTCAGACTAAAGATGTGCTTTCAGAAGATACCAGCAAGAAGTGAATCATGTAACTGCCATAGTGCCAGGATAGCCTGAGGGTACTTCTTCCCGAGCTAGTGCTCTCTGGCTTGGAGAGAACTCAACTGGAGCCGATCTAGGCTGCTGCGTGGCAGAGGAATCAGGAACTCGTGCCGCACTAACTTCCGCAGGAGATACACTCTGGAACTCTCGGAGCCGGAAAGCAATTTCCAAGTGTCTTTAATCAGAAGAGCAGCTGTTTTTATACTCTCCAAGTAGGGTGGAAACAGGATGTGATATAGAGAGGGTGGAGAGAAAAGTGACTGGTGAAAATCAGAGTGTGACAAGGAGGGGGTGGAACAGGCGAGAATCCTATCACTGAACCACCAATGCCCTGGAGGGAGTGCTTTATGTAAATGTAAAAGTGATTTATGTAAATAGACCAAAGCTTTGAATGGGATCAGTAAATCCCTGTATAGGCATATGGTTAAGCAGAAGCCAGGGGGAGGTGGCATACTACCCAACATCTCCCCCTTTCTTTTTAACTATTTGCCATAGTATCAGGAGTGTGGGGCACTTTGTGAGGCAGGGAGACTGATAAGAGGCACACCTTTTTTGAGGTTCTACTGTCCCTCCTTGCTCAACCTCTCTGTGGAGAGAGAGACTAACAGGATTGACACACCCCTCAGGCTCAAGCCCTTCCAAGCTCAACCATATCCTCACAATTCCCCAACATCTTCCTCTTACTTAATGGCCATATATAACTGGGTCAATGTCTGTAAAAGGCTTCATCTCTGTCAAGGGAATAGCAGTGTAGGGGTGAACAGAAACCTGTTGGGAAGAAAGCAGAATGATAGTGTGTAAGTGTCTTCAAAAAGAACTAGCACAAGACAGAGAGGGATCAGTAAGAGTAGCAAGAGACAGAGTGAGCCTGATGGGTGGAGGAGTGGGGGCCTGATAAGCCGAGGGGCTAAAGGGGTGATCTGGCATTGCAAAATCCCGAGTCAACTGGCGGAAAGTTCTATGAACTGCTACAGTCATTCTTCAAGAAGTCCAGCAGTATAAAAGGAGTGTCCAGCAAGTTCTATAGAAGCATCAGTCCAATGTCAACGGCCAGGAAATAAATGCCACACATCTATCTTGATGGATGAGGACAGCCACTGGAACTTTTCTTCTCTGTAGAGAGTGACCTGGAACCGCCAAAATATGGTGGGCGAAACAGAAGCAGGAAGAGCAGACGCCGATGGTTGAGAGAAAGGCAGTAGGAAAGTCTTGTCCTTTGGAGTCTGTGAATCAGGTTCTCCAGATCATGTCAGGTCACATCATGGGTTTTGGGGGATGGCTGTAATTGTGGGTGATGTCAGAGGTCAGGGGTCCAAGAAGGACTTCTGGGGATTCTATATGAGCAGATGCTTCTTTATGTGAAGGCTTGTCATAGCTGTAGTCAATTACTTATGAAAAAACTTTGTAACAAATTAGAAGTTTACTACAATTGATAACTCAATGATTATAATTGGTTTAGGTATCTTTATAATTTCGTGTAAAGGTCACCTTATGTGACCTCATGTAGCAGTCTCTATATAGCAAAATTTTCATACCGAATTTAAGTCACATATATTGATTCTTAACTATTTTTACATTGGGTTTTTTAACAAACTCAGGTTACTAGAGTTAACACATTTTAGTGACAATTTTTTTTTGGTACATTTACAATATCGGATTGATGCCAAATTTGTTGTGAATTAATTTCCACAAGATAGCTTACAGGACATTTTTGGGGGCCCTCCAAAAATTTCCTGTATAGAGAATTTGTATTTTAACTTAGGATATGATGAATTGTCACATTGAATATTTAGAGTTTTACCTTAAACACTCAGTTACTTAAATGAATTGATTTTACCTCTTCTCGTAAAAATGTAGCTTCGAAGTTACAATTTAACTGTTAAGTTAATGTTTACCAAACTTGAAACACGCATATTAAACATATAGTTTATAACACACAGGAGGAGAAAAACTTGTAAATAAGATATATCATTTCAAATGTGAATTTAGATCTACTGTCATAGTTGAACCATCTTTACTCACACAGTTTAAGACTAAACATTTCATATTGATATCAAGACTTAAAAACGAAATCAAAAGGGTGAATGAACAATTTTTGGACTGTTTCTGGACGTCTCCAGAAACCATGGCTGTGTCCAGCCGTTTTATATAAAGTCAGTTAACTTTCAGAGTACTCTGAGCACAATGGGTCATACAAAAATTTTGGTCACTCAACTCACTCAATTTTTTTTTCACTCACTCACTCACTCACAAAACACAACTGGCCAGTCATAGCATAAGACATTCATTCGCGGGGGGGGGGGGAAGAGTTCTGTGAATCAGTTTTTTTTTTTTTATTCTGCCATGCTGTATTATGGATCCTGGGGTGCATCCTGTAGCCAGTCCTCTTGCAGCCAGTCTTCTTGCAGTGTTTCTTGTTCTTCAGGGATATCAGCGCCATCATGTGGGTATTGCCGGACATGGCAGGCAGGAACCCAAACAGGCTTGGAGTAATTTTGTGGAAAAATACATGCGAAACCCCTCCCCATAGTCAACAGGGGGTCAGGTCCTTTCCAAATTTTATCAAGTGGGTCTTTCCATTTGACTTTAATAGCTGGGAGGGTGGGTGTTGTTTGCCAATGAAGAATTATAGGAGGTTGGTCTGAGTTTTTGTAAATATTAAAGAGATTTAATGTAGTTAAGGCTTTTGCCAGCTGGATATTAGGGGGGTACATTTCCCCTTTTTCTTAATTTTATTGAGCCTTCAGAGTTTGATGGGCCCTCTCAACAATGCCTTGTCCCTGTGGATTATGCGGAATGCCTGTAGTATGAGTAATGTTCCAGAGGGAACAAAAATCTTTAAATTGTTTGCTGGTAAAAGCAGGTCCATTATCCGTTTTAAATTGAAGAGGGTAAGCCCATTACAACAAAACAGGAGAGCATATGGCTTATAAGCTTTTTTGAGTTTTCTCCAGTCTGAGCTGTAGCCCAGATAAACTTAGAGAAGGTATCAATTGAGACGAACACATATTCTTGTTTGCCAAAGTTAGGTATGTGGGTAACATCAATTTGCCAAAGAGCGTTGGCTTTTAAACCTCGAGGATTAACCCCCAGAGTCTGAATAGCAGGTGTTTTGACTAGACCTGCACAGGAGGAACATGTAGCAAGAATACGTTTTAACTGTGGCAGAGGAATATCAGGAAATCGAGCTCGAAGACCTTTAAGATTAACATGGGTTAGGGAATGAAAGTCAGCAGGATTAGAGACAGAGGCTAGGAGAATTCCTATGGAGGCAAGGTGGTCGGCTGCAGCATTCCCTTCGGACAGGGGACCAGGAAGACGGCTGTGGGAACGTAGGTGCTGAACATACAGTGGATGGGTTCGAGAACAGAGCATAGAGGCAATTTGAATTAAAAGAGGAGAAAGTGGGTTGTCATCAATTCTTACATAAGATCGAGCAAGCCATGGAAGTAAGTTAACAGTATACACACTGTCAGAAAAAAGGTTGAAGGATTCTGGTACAGCTTTTAATGCAAGGAAAACAGCATAAAGTTCTTTGTACTGAGGGGAATTATCAGGAAGTTCAGTAAAGAGAGGTTTGGGGTATTGCTGGTCTGGATAATATATAAGGGCAGCAGCTCCCTTTTTTCCACCATCAGTGAACACTGTAGGAGCAGAGGGGATGGGATCTCGAGAGAAAAGTTTAGGTACTAGTAGAGGCAACAGAGGTAAAGAAGCTATCAAATTATTAGAGGGAAAATGATTATCTAATTGTCCTGGAAAACCCATTAAACTTATGGCAAAACGAGAATGGTGGCGTATGAGCCATTCTGTATCAGTGAGAGAAAAGGGAAGAATGATTGAATCTGGTTCCCTTCCTAAGACCTGAACCGATCTGTTTCTTCCTTGGCGAACCATAAATGCTAAGGCATCAATCTCGGTAAGGAGTCTTGGAGCTCCACCTACTGGCGTATGAAGCCATTCGAGAACACCATGTTTCTGCCACAATGCCACCACTGCCGTGGGGGTGGAGTTAAAGATTAGAAGATTTACTGGAGAGGAGGGGGAGAATCGAACGAGGAGCATGTCCTGGAGAGCCTGGTTAACTTTTTCCAGAGCCAAGGATGCTTCGGGGGTTAACATACGCTTTGAGGAGGGCTGTTTGTTTCCTTTTAACAGATCGAACAGTGGTTGCAGGCAGCTTGTAGGCAGATAAAGATACTGCCTAAGCCAATTCAAATTTCCAAGAAAACTTTGTAAAGAAGCAAGAGTGAGATTAGAAGGAAAAGTAACACAAGGTTTTAAAGGACGAATCTGCGTTAGGGAAATCTCTGAGCCTAAGAAAGATATTGGAGGGATTAGCTGTATCTTCTCAGGAGCTACATTAAGTCCACTTCTCTTTAAGGCAGGGATTAGAAAATCACGTAGGGCGGAGAGATCTGTATCTAATTCTCCCCATATTAACATGTCATCCATATAATGAAAAACCTTAAGGCCCTTATGAATATATGGAAAAAGGGCAGATTTAACAACCTCTTGACAAATAGTAGGACTATTAGCCATGCCCTGGGGCAGTACCACCCATTCAAATCTATCGGCAGGGCTGGCATTATTAATAGAAGGAACAGAGAAAGCAAAACGTTTACAATCTTGTGGGTGTAAGGGAATAGAGAAAAAACAATCCTGTATATCAATAGCTATGATTGGAATTCCTGTGGGAATTGCGGAAGCAAGAGGCAAACCCCTTTGGGGGGAGCCCCAAACCTGCATGGTTTTATTAACTGCACGAAGATCTTGGAGGAGGCGCCATTTTCCTGAGCGCTTTTTAATTACAAAGACTGGAGTATTCCATGGGCTCCGAGAATGACGAATGTGTCCCAAAGATAACTGCTCTTGGACGAGTTTTTTTAAAATTTCTAGCTTCTCCCTAGGCAAAGGCCACTGTTCCACCCAGACAGGCTCATTAGAAAGCCAGTCTAAGCGGGGAGTTCTGTTACGAACAGTGGCAGTTAGTATTGGGGGTGCTGGTTCGGTCTAGCAGTCTCACAGGAGTGAGTGTGGTGTCCTGCAGAGGTGTCTGAGGATATCACTACATCTAAAGATTCCAGCAAGTCTCTTCCCAATAAATTGGTGCTTATATCAGCTATTAAAGGCTGAAAGCGTCCGGTAGTCCCTTCTGGATCTTCCCACACAAGGGAATCTCGTGTGCGGAATGCCTGAGTCAATCCTCCAACACCATGTAAGCGTGGTCCTGGGAGGAGTTCCCAACTCTGGGGAACCTCTGCTTGTCTTAATATTGTCTTATCTGCTCCCGTGTCAATCAAACACTTAAAAGGAATATTACCAATCTTTACTGTCATAGTTGGGTGACCCCTTTCTAAAACAGGGGTGGTCCATAAAATCTCAGGCTCCGAATTTGAGCTGTTCTCTTGCTCCAGCCGGTTATTTCTATGCTGGAAGTTCCCACATACCACGGGTTCCTCCTTCTGCTCACCCTCTGTTATTGTTACTTGGCGTGGTGGGTATAGCGACGGATTGGGTCCCAAGCTGGGCTTCTGTTTGTGGAAGAAGGGCACAGCACCAAGTGGGCGACCTGCTTCCTTCCCTCTTGGGGGCGGGGCTAAGGAAATCCCCATACCTAGTTTAAATCCCTGTTTACATTTGGCAGAGGTGTGCCGTTCCTATGGAACCATGACCAACAATCTCTCCTCCAGTGAAATCCTTTCTGGCATCTGGGACAAGGCATTTGTGGTCTCTGATTCCCTGTCTGGAGGCGGGGTTGCCCTGATTGGAGGTGGGGTCGCCCTGACTGGAGGTGGGGTCGCCCTGACTGGAGGCGGGGTCGCGGTCTATTTTCTGGACATTGGTTACGCCAATGCCCTTGGCGACCGCACTGAAAGCAAGCTCCTTTTTGCTTATGTAAGGTAGCTGCATAGGCCTGTAACATAGGTCCTTGAAAAGAGCTTGATCTGAGATCCTGTGTAGCTAGAATCCAAGTATCTGGGTGTTCGTTTTTAAGAGTGATACAGGCCTGTCGAAAATGCGGAAGCATTCCATCCCAGACTATGGATCACAGGAGGAGAAAATGAGCGTCAGGATTATAAATCTTCCTTTCCAAACTCGACCCTGGCAATGAATTTAGCGAGGGATTCATCAGGTTCTTGTTGCAGGGAGAGAATGGGGGCTGAGGCTGCTCCCATGGGTGGTGTTAATCGCTCCCATGCTTTTAATGCACACAGGCGTACTTGATCAAAATACCCCGCTGGAAACTTGGCTTCCGCCTGTTGAATCCCTGTTTCTAATTGGCCTGTTCCAAACAATGCATCAAAATTACCCTCTGGCTGATTTTCAATATTTTTCCGCGATTGTTGTAAACATTCGTCGCGAAAGAATGCCTCCCATTGCAGGAAGAGGGGGCCTGGGAGCGTAGCACGAGTCACATCTCTCCAATCTTGAGGGGTATTAAGGTTCTGAAGCAGGCCTTGTAAAATGGACCTGGTCCATGGGGCATGAACACCGTCATCTTTGATAGCCTGGCATAGTTCCTTCAGGTCTGTGGCGGAATATGGATACCAGGCCTGAGGTTTTTGTCTATTGGGGGCAACATTGACCGGAAATGTGTGGACTTGCTCTGATAAGTGTGTAGTTGTAGGAGGAGTCATCGAAGTGGAAGCTTCTGGACAAGTGGCCGAAGAAGTGGTTTTGGAGGCTACAGGAGAATTCGGACATGCGTCTATCAAAACGGGTGGGCAAAGAAGCAGCCGTGGAGGCAGCAGGAGGTTCCGGACACGTTTCTGCCAAAATGGGGGTGGCCGAAGAAGTGGCTGTGGAGTCCAAAGGAGAATTCGGACACGTGTCTGCCAAAATAGGGGCCTCAGGACAAGATGCCAAAATAGGGGCCTCAGGGCAAGATGCAGAGGAATTAGGGTGGGTCAAGATCACGACAGGCCTTTGCTTCTTCTTGTTTTTAAGGTGCTGGTTAAGTTCTATGATCACTTCCTTTATCTCTTGGACCTCAGCCTCTAGGTCCTTAAGCCTTTTGAGAGGTTGCCCTATATATCCCTTAAAAGCTGCTATGATGATCAACAGGATATAAGGTGAAGCCCCGAGAAAAATGTCCCAGATATATAAAAATTGTATACTGGAAAAAGAATGCAGAATTTGGAAAAGATTTTCCATGGTGGAGAGATCTCAGGAAAACAATAAGAAAGAAAAAAAATCACAGTGCCTTAACACAATATTGCAGATACCCAAAAGGTGTGTACTTATCTAAGATGTCTTCTTGTAAATCTGCTGCTTACGTGTCTCTGTTCCGGGCGCCAGATGCCGGGATAGCCTGAGGGTACTTCTTCCCGAGCTAGTGCTCTCTGGCTTGGAGAGAACTCAACTGGAGCCGATCTAGGCTGCTGCGTGGCAGAGGAATCAGGAACTCGTGCCGCACTAACTTCCGCAGGAGATACACTCTGGAACTCTCAGAGCTGGAAAGCAATTTCCAAGTGTCTTTAATCAGAAGAGCAGCTGTTAAGGTAGCTGCATAGGCCTGTAACATAGGTCCCCGAAAAGAGCTTGATCTAAGATCCTGTGTAGCTAGAATCCAAGTATCTGGGTGTTCGTTTTTAAGAGTGACACAGGCCTGTCGAAAATGCGGAAGCATTCCATCCCAGACTATGGATCGCAGGAGGAGAAAACGAGCATCAGGATTATAAATCTTCCTTTCCAAACTCGACTGGACCCTGGCAATGAATTTAGCGAGGGATTCATCAGGTTCTTGTTGCAGGGAGAGAATGGGGGCTGAGGTTGCTCCCATGGGTGATGTTAATCACTCCCATGCTTTTAATGCACACAGGCGTACTTGATCAAAATACCCCGCTGGAAACTTGGCTTCCGCCTGTTGAATCCCTGTTTCTAATTGGCCTGTTCCAAACAATGCATCAAAATTACCCTCTGGCTGATTTTCAATATTTTTCCGCGATTGTTGTAAACATTCGTCGCGAAAGAATGCCTCCCATTGCAGGAAGAGGGGGCCTGGGAGCATAGCACGAGTCACATCTCTCCAATCTTGAGGGGTATTAAGGTTCTGAAGCAGGCCTTGTAAAATGGACCTGGTCCATGGGGCATGAAGACCGTCATCTTTGATAGCCTGGCATAGTTCCTTCAGGTCTGTGGCGGAATATGGATACCAGGCCTGAGGTTTTTGTCTATTGGGGGCAACATTGACCGGAAATGTGTGGACTTGCTCTGATAAGTGTGTAGTTGTAGGAGGAGTCATCGAAGTGGAAGCTTCTGGACAAGTGGCCGAAGAAGTGGTTTTGGAGGCTACAGGAGAATTCGGACATGCATCTATCAAAACAGGGGTGGGCGAAGAAGCAGCCGTGGAGGCAGCAGGAGGTTCCGGACACGTTTCTGCCAAAATGGGGGTGGCCGAAGAAGTGGCTGTGGAGTCCAAAGGAGAATTCGGACACGTGTCTGCCAAAATAGGGGCCTCAGGGCAAGATGCCAAAATAGGGGCCTCAGGGCAAGATGCAGAGGAATTAGGGTGGGTCAAGATCACGACAGGCCTTTGCTTCTTCTTGTTTTTAAGGTGCTTGTTAAGTTCTATGATCACTTCCTTTATCTCTTGGACCTCAGCCTCTAGGTCCTTAAGCCTTTTGAGAGGTTGCCCTATATATCCCTTAAAAGCTGCTATGATGATCAACAGGATATAAGGTGAAGCCCCGAGAAAAATGTCCCAGATATATAAAAATTGTATACTGGAAAAAGAATGCAGAATTTGGAAAAGATTTTCCATGGTGGAGAGATCTCAGGAAAACAATAAGAAAGAAAAAAAATCACAGTGCCTTAACACAATATTGCAGATACCCAAAAGGTGTGTACTTATCTAAGATGTCTTCTTGTAAATCTGCTGCTTACGTGTCTCTGTTCCGGGCGCCAGATGCCGGGATAGCCTGAGGGTACTTCTTCCCGAGCTAGTGCTCTCTGGCTTGGAGAGAACTCAACTGGAGCCGATCTAGGCTGCTGCGTGGCAGAGGAATCAGGAACTCGTGCCGCACTAACTTCCGCAGGAGATACACTCTGGAACTCTCGGAGCTGGAAAGCAATTTCCAAGTGTCTTTAATCAGAAGAGCAGCTGTTTTTATACTCTCCAAGTAGGGTGGAAACAGGATGTGATATAGAGAGGGTGGAGAGAAAAGTGACTGGTGAAAATCAGAGTGTGACAAGGAGGGGGCGGAGCAGGCGAGAATCCTATCACTGAACCACCAATGCCCTGGAGGGAGTGCTTTATGTAAATGTAAAAGTGATTTATGTAAATAGACCAAAGCTTTGAATGGGATCAGTAAATCCCTGTATAGGCATATGGTTAAGCAGAAGCCAGTGGGAGGTGGCATACTACCCAACACCAAAGGTCTAACCTCTAGAGTGTCACAATGGTCAAGCCATAGGGAGGGAGGGGGGTCACCAGTAGAGCATGCACGTTACCATGCACAGGGCCCTACACTCAAGCCCCAGCAACATTTAGGAGTACCCTAGATACCACCAGGGGAGCCCCATGCATGATGGAGCTGTGACAGAGTCTCTTCTCTCTTTCTTTTTCTCTCCACCTCTCCCCATCTCTAAAAGAAAGAATGAATATAACTAACCTCCAGGGAAAGACCACTTAGCAGTAGTGTCTGCTATGGGTGGAGGTAATGCCTGGCACTGGGAAGATGCAGATGAGAAAGACAGCAGTGCTCATTGAGAATAAAGTGAAAACAAAGAGGCCACTTTCCTTAGCAGGTTGAGGAACACTGGCTAGCTGCACCAGCAGAGGTCTAAATGGAACAGTGCACTCCCAAATGTATTAAGAGGAAAATACTTTTCCAGAGGGATAGCAGGCGAAGTTCAGAGAGAGAGAGTTGCCCATAACCTTTACTGAGTGAGAAAATGGCAGTCCATTGCCAACAGGCCAGGAAGCCCGAATATCTAGACCCCAACACAATCACACCTGCACAAGATCCTGAGTTCATTCGCCAGAACTGAAAATAGAAATAATACAAGGAAGTTGAGAACTTAAATGTTTTTGTAAAATTTGGCTCCTTGCTATATAGAAATCAACAATAAAAAGACAAATACTATTTAGAATATGATTTAAATATTTGTTAGAATATTATTAAAATATTTGAATAAACATTTTCCCACAGAATATATGTAAATGTCCAATGAGCACATGTAAACTTATCCAAAAGCTATTAGTTACTAGAGAAGTGGCAATCAAAACAGCAAGGAAATTTCTCCCCACACCCATTAAGATAGCTAGATTAAGAACAACAGACAATTGGATATGGAGCTCTGGGGGTAGGCATTGTGTCTTATCCTGTAGTCTTGTCAATACTTCCATTTTATAAATAAAAAATAATAAAAGAAATTAAATCAGAAGTTTAAATAGATATTTTAGCTTACAGTTTTATAAAATGTATTAATAAATAACCTGCACATCTTAATCTGGTATGGTTACATTTTTATTTATTTATGTGTTTATTTATTGCAAAAAATCAGTGCTTGGCAAAATAAAAGTTATAACTGATGTTCATGTTTCATGAGTTAATTTGCTTTTTAATAAAATTTCAATAACAAAAAACCAAAAAGAACAACAGATAGTAGTAAATTTTGGCAAGGCTGTGGAGAGACTGAACCCTCACTACTTGGAGGGGAGGTACTGTAAATGTATTCATAGTAGAAAAAAGTTTGACAGTTCCTAAAAAGGTTAAAAAAAAAAACTAGCCATGTGATCCAGTGACTACACTCACAGGGTTATATAAACAAGAGAACTGAAATTCAAAGTCCACACCAAATCTTGTACATGAATGTTCATAGCGACTTTATTTGTAATTAAACCAATGTCCTTTGGTTGATGAATGGCTAAGCAAATAGGTTGTGCATCCTGACAATGGAAAAAAAAACTGAAATACTGATACATCCTACAACATAGGTGAACTCTGAAAAAAAAATGATGCTAAAAAGCTATATATCATTAGATGATTCCATTTGCTGTAAGTGTCCAGAAACGGTAAATCCATGGAGACTGAAAGTAGGTTAGTTGTTGCCAGAGGCTGGGGAGAAGGAAAATGATGAGTCTGCTAATGGAACCAGAGTTATCTTGGTGGTGATAAAAATTTTCTGGATTACTGATGACGGTTGTGTTTGTCAATATACTGAAAACACTAAATCGTGCACATCATAGGCAATTTTGTTGTCTATGAATTATATCTTAATTTTGGACAGGGAAAAATATCTTTGAATTATTTTCAGTTGAAGGTATTACAAATAATTATGTACAATAATATTTGGTGTGTGTGTGTGTGTGTGTGTGTGAGAGAGAGAGAGAGAGAGAGAGAGAGAGGGAGAGAGAGAGAGAGAGAGAGAGAGAGAGAGAGTTTGTTTTCTGGGTAATTGCTGCTCCACAGGGATTGCATACCTCTTGCTTTCTAGCCAGGCCTCCTCAGTGGAGCATTTACCCACACCTTCCAGCCCTCCAGCTGCACATACTAAAGTTGCTAAACCTGCCTGCACGTTGGTCTTGTCCACTTTCCTTCCTCTGGGCTGGGATCCACTGCTTCTGATAACCATTCTCTTCTCCTCTTCTCTCCTTTCTTTCTTTCTTTCTTTCTCTCCTTTATTTCTTCCTTTCTTTCTCTTTTTTCTGATACAGATAAAACACCTACAGCACTGCTCTATTTGAAGAGCCACCCCCTCCCCCTTCCTTTTCAAGTCAAATGTGTATCAGATGCACTGTGTGCTAGAAAGAAGGAGTCTTTCTGTGTGAGGCTCAGAAGTCTACAGACACCTGGGCCAATGAAAGGGGGTTTGGGTAGAATCTGCCCTGGACTGAGAACAGCTATCAATCAGGCAGCTGCATGGAGATCTTTGAAGAGACTGCAGTGCATATGCACATGTGTGTGCATATGTGCATGTGTGTGTCTGTCTGTGTACTGGAATGCATGCATTATGCAGCTGCATGTGTATGTGTGTTTATGGAAGAAGCATGTAGCATCCTCTTCCAGTAAGAGTTGGGCATGCAAGCAGGTAAATGAACATGTTTGTGGGTATGTGCTGTGACTGTGCATATCTATATAAATGTGTGTGCACATAATATATACAGTAGGTGTGCTTCTACAGCTGGAGTATGTGTGTGTCTGTGCACAGGGCACATGTGTGGGAAAGGCATTCTCACAATACATGCTGTAAGTAGCTGCTCCCTTTGCTCCCTCCTGAGACCCAAGCAGTCTCCTAAGTGAGCAGATGTGCTCAGAGGTAATTTTGTGTGTGAGACTTATTTGTCATTTTATTGTGGAGGCACAATGGTGGGGAATGGGGGTGGCTGGGGGAAGAACTAAAAGAACTAAGGTCCCAGTTCCCTTTGGCTTGGCTGGGAGTCAGAACAGCAGGGCCCCTTGAACTTCAGCATGGCCTTCCCTCACAGAGCTGAGTCTTGGTGCAGAGGACCTCAGGTGAGTTTCAGAAAGCTCTGACAGCACCAGAGGCTCCCTGGTACCCCCCTCACTATCAGCCCTGTGCTGCAATCACCATTCCTACACCTGGAGGGGAAGCAGTCAGTTGTGTTTCCTCTTTCTGATTATATTCACCTCTGGAGCCATTTGTGCACAGACTAAAACAGATTTGGTGTGATGAATCACAAATCGCACCCTTTATTCAAAACTTCACATAAACAGCAATTCCATTTGGGATGAATTGGACCCATCCAGTGAGTTATGGGCTCATTAGAGTGGCAGAGAGTGTTCCTTTATCATATTAAGTTTATTTAAATCACACAGACGTTCATTTTTAGAAACAATTCACACCCACCTCAAGGAATCATCAGTGTTGCTCCAGGAAATATGATGCAATCCTATTTTTAAGGGGATGCACATGGTTTTGCAATTGTGTGACAACTTGATTCCATTATGCCTTCCCTATGGGGACAGCCCATAAAGATTGATTGCACATTAAAACTGGTATTAAAGGAAGATACAGCCTGGTGTGCATTCCTGCCTGTGGCTCTGAGCAGAGCCTGCTCTCGCTGAAATGATGGCCCTTGGGTGGGTTCTCCCTGGCATGTTGCCCCCTTGGGGAGCTGGTCCTTTGCACGCCTGCTTCCAGGGGCCATGCACACCCTTCACCTCTCTCAGGAAGAGCACCCTGATCCCAATAGTTTCCCAAGGAAAGCTTGAGCTTCCAGAAATTCTGTCCATGATGCTTTTGGCTGTGGCATGCTTTATTCTCTTATAGGTGACCAATGTAGGTGCTTTTGGCTGTGGCATGCTTTGTTCTCTTGTAGGTGACCAATGTAGGTGTGACAGGGATGCAGAAAGAAGTGAAGGATCATATAAAGCTTTTTGTGACTGAGAAAGAAGAAACCTCAGAGAGAGTGGGCAAAGGTGGAGAAGGAGGTCAGTCTTCCATGTGGAGACTGTGTTGCTGCAGCCACTAGTCACATCAACTTTTATTTTAGTGGGAGAACCCTTAAAGTGAAATGGCCAGAGTCCAAAGGTATCCATGTATACTTAGTTGGACACAGCCGATGCCCCTTAAGTCCCGCATAGCACTGCTATTATCTAAGACTCCCAGCTGGGAAACATACCCTCTGAAAATATGTAGGCTATAGCTGACTCATCAAAAGTGTACTTTTCACAAGAAGCCCATATGCTGAAGTCCCATCTTCATTGGCTTACCCAGATCCTCCCCTAAGACAGGAGCCAGGAATCCCACAGTGCTAAGTGAGCATCACAGGCAACGGTGGCAATGGCTTGGGGCTTATACAATCTATCTTGGTGTTGGCTACTGTGACCTCTTCACACTGCTCAGCCTCTGTTCAAGTTTAGGGTTTGATGAATAGAAATATCGCTGGAAACAGATTCTCCCATTCAATGGGGGGAAAAAAAGTGTTTATGGGACTTTCCCATGTAAGGTCATCTCAGCCCTTGATGAGTTTAGTGAAAGTGCTTTCAGTTTTAACCTTCCTGATACCTATTCTACCTGTGGTGTGCAGGCTGAACAGGCACTTTGGGGCTGTGAGCTGATCATTGCAAAGGTTAGAATTGGTCTGAGGGAGGCAGAGGGCTAAAGGGCTGGGCAACTAGGCTTCCCCACACTCTCCAGAGCCCCTCTCCTCACTACCCCCCTACCCCCCACACACATACAAGGCAGCTCATTAGTCTAGGATAAGCAGCTAAGCATTTTCTGTAAAGGGTTATACTGTCTTGCTATGGAAACCCAGCACTGCAGTTGTACAAAAACAGGCAAAGACAAAAATAGTCAGACAAAGGAGGTTGGGAAGAGCCTTCCTTCTGCATAACTATCTTATGGAATTGGGCATGGACCTGATTCAGTTTATGGGCCTTAGTGTATCTGCTTTAGGTCTAAGAGATCCTTAGGTCTGTCTGGCCCAGACAACACTGGACTGTAGAGACAAGTACATTCAATGACAAGTCTACCAGAAGGAAGTATATTTTCTGTCCTCCAGGGCCTTGCTCTGCGTACTATAGACTTCTGATATCTATTAATTGAGTTCCTTAATGCAATCAATGTTATTCCAACAGCTTAAAGGAATGAGAAGAGATAACATTCATGAGCAAAATTGCAGCTGTTTTACAGTCTTATTCCAACCAAACTGAGCCTTTGTTTTAACAAAATCACCACCCTTTTGAATACACTTGGATTTCTAGGGTAGAGGGAACCATTGAGCTCTTCTTGATTGTTTGTGAACTTCCTGGATGGATGACTTTGCTGGAATCCACAAAGTCTTGTTAACAACATTAATGTGCAACTACCTGTGTTTTAATCATGCAAAGACAAACTCAGGCCATTCCATGCTGGTGGAGCATCACTAATTCTAGTTATACGATAACTATGTAGTGCTGGATTTTAGAAATTAGGCCTCCGAGATCCATTAGCTGTGTGGTGCGCCTTGGCTAAATGAATGACTGTATTATTATCAAGGTAATTCAAAACAAATTTCAAGCTGTGACTATAAAATGGTTCTAGTAGTAAGTTGAGGTTTATACTGAAATTGTGGGTTAGAACAAGAACAGTTATGTTTTTTAAGTTTGAATTTTTGGTAGACTCATTTTACTTACTCATTTTCATTAAATTCAGAACACTTCTCTTTTTACCATTGTGATAATAACAGACTTGGGCAAACTGTGATTATAGGTTAACACTGAAATGGGGTCATTTACCTGACAGTGACTTGCATACTCAATGTATACCATTCTCTGTGTCCGGTATGAAAAGGCACACTCAATGATTCTTTCACCCTAGGAATTATGTCCCTTAGAAGAGTCTGTCCTGAATCTAGGAATGTCTTTTTTGAGATCCTGCACCGTTGGTTCCCAACGCATGGTTCCCAAAGCACCGTTGTCATTCTCCTTTTCTAGTCAAGTCACACAGTCCACTTGATGAAGTTGCATTGAGGGGCATAGATACAGGTAACTTGACCTCCATTTTTATGTAAATTTATTTATTTATTTATTTATTTGCCAATAGGGCTATTACTGGAGTTTGGTGCCTGCATGATGAGTCCACTGCTCCTGGTGGCTGCCTTTTGTTTGTTTGTTTGTTTCCTTGCCCCTTTTTCCCCCATTCTTTGATGTGACAGGACAGAGAAGTTGAAAGGGAAGGGGAAAACATAAAGGGAGAAAGAAAGACACCTGCAGCACTGCTTACTGCTTGTGAAGCTTTTCTCCTGCAGGTGGAAACAGGGAGCTTGAACCTAGGTCCTTGTGCATGATAGCCTGTGCTCAACTGGGTGTACTACCTCTTGAGCCCTAGACTTCATTTAGAATCTTTTCTTCTGTTCTAACACTAGTGGAATAAGTGAAGATCATTTTACATCACTCTGCAGGTAGAGGTCATCCTCTTCCTTTCTCTGTAACCTCTCTACTCTCAGTGAAGTAGATGCCCAGTGAGCACATGTCACCTGAGTGAGGTCACTAGAGTGATTGACTAAAGGTGAAGTGAGGGGAACCCCAAGAAACTAGCTCCAGAAGAGTCGTGAATTCATAGCAAGCCTTTCTCTTTGACCACCTCAACTCACCCAGTGGCAACTCTTGTGATTATAAGAAGTTATTACCAGTGTTTATTACACCTTTACATATGGGTCCTGAGGTACAGATATTATGATCATCTCCACTTCACAATTTAAAAAAAAACTGAATCACAAAGAGACTGGATTACCAGACTGAAGGAAACTGGAATGAGTATTGTGTAAAGAGGGCCAGAGAGATGCAGACTAGCCTACATCCCATTGGAGACATTCCCTCTAACTCCCACTGCAGTAGCTTTAGAAAATCTCACACCAGAGCTGCAGGGTGGGGCCCCAGGGAGGGTTGTAGCCCTCATGAGGACATCTAGAGAGCACTGTGGGGATCCCTGGGTGGTTTTCTGGCTGCCTGCTGCCCCAGCCTCAAGTTCCCCTCACAGATGAATCCCCAGCTGTGTTAAGTGGCTTTCAAGACTAAATCCTTCACTTCCTGTTGAGAGAAACTCAACAAGGAAAAAGCATCATTGCTCACTGGAATGCTGATTAGCTGTTTTGAGAAGAGGAAGACCTATACCTGTCACCAGCAAGAGTCTCAGGGGATAGAAAGTGGTTTAGTCACAGTGATCCCACAGTTAAAGATTGCCTGCTGTTCTTGTGATAAAAGTCTCCTTCCCTCCACTGGGGTCCACCTCACCAAGGCAGAGACTGTGGGCAGAGCTTCCACACCAAACACTGACAACATGTTCTGGATTTTCTCTTGATATCCATTATCATAGTTGCCCCTAGCTCCCCACTGCACCCCCTCCCACCCCAGCCTCCTAGCAAAGAAAACTTCCACATAATTGAAAACTTGGTATGACCTCAGCACCATGGATAGCATACAGCATCTTCCCTCTTCTGTGACTCTGGTTGCTTCTATCATATCACCTCCCAGATGACAGACTCAAATGACAAATTTTTTTTTAATTACATTTAATAAGACTTAATGTTTTTAGAAGCAACCTTTTTATTTTTGCCACCAGGGTTATCACTGGGGCTCAGCTCCTATGTGATGACTCCACTGCTTCAGATGGCCATTCTTTTTTCTTTTCTGATAGAAACAAAAAGAAACAGAGAGCAAGACAGTATGGGAGAGACAGAGGCCTACAGCACTGCTGCACCGCTTGTGAAGCTTGCTCCTATAGATGGAAACTTGAACCCAGGTTCTCATCTATGGGTACCATGTACTTCTGTTGAGGAAGAGAAAGTACTGCCCAGAAATAGGAGTGGTTACAGGGGTGGCTTAGGAGGTGTAGGTGGGGTTTTGAGTTTAAAACTGGGAACCTGAGAGCATTCAAGCTCTCTTTGGCCTGGACTGTAATCACCATGTAAGTCAGTCAATCTCTCTTTATAATTTTCTCTCTCTCTCTCTCTGTCTCCCTTTCATGCCCTAATATGTATATATTTTTCTAATAAAAAGTTTAATTTACCTGAAAAATCATACTCTCTCCTCAAGTCTTTGTTGGAATAATGCATGATGGACTTTGGGAATGGGGGAAAAGCAAACATCAGCCTTCCTATTCCCCCTTCCCCTATAACACCCCCACCACCTGGATGTAGGAGCAACTCTTTTTTTTAACTTTTTATTAGTGATTTAATCATTATTAACAAGATTGTAAGATAACATGTATAATTCCACACAGGTCCTACCACCAGAGTTCTATGTCCCACCCCCTCCATTGGAGGCTTCCATATTCGTGATCACTATGAGAGTATGGACCAAGTTTCTTTATGGGGTGCAGAAGGTGGAAGGTCTAGCTTCTGTAATTGCAAGGAAGCAACTCTTAACTGAGTTCAAGAATGTTTACCATTGTGGTAAACGTTGCTAGCTGCCCCTGGTGCCAGTTATTACTCAGACTGCCTGGGCCCAAGCTGCTGATTAACAGGAGGCTGATTAACCCTTCTTACAGTAGCTAAAAAATAAAAACTTTGGGTGTGGATTTGGTCATGGTTTAAACAAATGGTAAGTGTACTACCTCATGGCATAGCAGCACAATACAGTATCATTTAGATACAGCAAACTAGGCAAAGGGGCCTAGTATATTGCACCAAAGTAAAATACTCTGGGGGTGGGAACTCTAGGAGAGCCTCCAAAGATTCAGTACCTCTCCCAGCTTCCCCTGGACCAGTCACTGAAAGTAGTACATTTCAAGAAGAATATTCTGCCTGTGCTCTGAACACCACTGCACTGCCTCTCTCCTCCCTGCAGACCCTGGATATGGGGAGGCTTGCAAATGAATAATTATTTCTTTTTGGCACTACTGTAAATATGAGGAATCTTTTCATCTGTAATCCAGAAACAGCTCATATATTGTACTCACACAGTAGGGACTAAGAATGGGCCTCGCTAAGTACTCCATTGAACTTAGATCATTCCATCCTCAATGCTGCCAATCCCATCTCATAGACAAGAAGCTAAATGCAAAGGACAGGTCCTGTGCTCAAGGCCACACAAACCCAAGAGTGCTGGCCTCCAGTCCTGTACCCCCAAGCCTCCACACCAACCTGCATGCATGCAATAGCTTCTGAAAAGAAATCTGTTCTGTAGGAATTCCCCATGGGGAGGCTTGGTGGGTGGGTGTGCATCTTCATTCTAATGGGCTCTGATATGGCCCTGAGCCAAATCTGACTGCTGCCTGTTTGCATAAAGCTTTTGAGGAACCATTTGTTCTGTACAGACTATGGCTGCTCTCATTTAACATCAGAGCTGAACCTTTGCACTAGAGTCCTGGAGGTCTACCAACCCAGAAATAGTTATGATGTGGCCTTTTATAGGAAGTGCCTCAGTCCCTATCTTAATAAAATGGGCAAGAAAAGAAAAATAACCACCAGAAACCCCACATTCACAAGTGCTCCCCATGTACCCTCTGGTGCTAGCAGCTCAGGTTCCCTCCTTCCAGGAAAAGTTGAGGTTTGGGATGGAGACTTTGTTGCTTCTTGAAATCTTGACCTACAGGGACCAGCAGAAGATGCACTGGAACAATCACTAATTCTCAGGCAGTCACTATCAAAGGACCTGAAGTGAGCAGAGTACCAACTAGGAATGTCCTGGTGCCAACAGCATAGACAGCTGGCACCCAGTGGAACTGCAGAGCAGGAGAGTGACTGGGTAGAGCAGCCATTTAGACCTTCTCTGGTTGAGTAGAGCTATATGGAATCAATCTGCTATTCTCACCTTGCCATGGGAATGGTCCTCTGATTTATTATTTTAATTAAGGGATTTTAAGTTTTAATTTTAAGAGTTAAATAAGCCGTCTTCATAAATGAATTCTGTGCTGAGCAAATGAGCCCACGGTAATAGCTGCAGCTCTAACCCCACGTGGGAAGCCTATCCTGAAGACCTGCAGCTAAATCTGAACCATACCCCTCCATGGTAACACCCTAAAGTAGTGGCACCCCAAGGAAGTGACCCCTCACATAGGGAATGTCATCTCTCAGATGAGGAAGCCTTCCTGAATCACAGGGCTGTGTTCACCTTACACAACTTAGCCACCATGGCTGGGAAATCTAGGAGTGAGTTGTGGGCCCCACAAGCATACCTTGTGCCAGCAGCTATTTATCCCACATATAAAGGATGTCCACTCTGTTGTGATTTCATTCTGGGTCTGTTCCTTGTCGTACCCTGGGAAGAAAGTCCCTGTGGGTACAGATGGCAGCACAGGGCGGGTCTCTTGACCCAAACACAAGCCACTTGATCCATCCTTCTCTTTATGTGTTCAAGTCTTGCATTTGTATCTTTGGAAACTTTTGTTGCTGACATTCTCTCCTTGGAGTTAGTGTATCCATACTAATAGGTTGGTGGGTCTATTTAGGGTTTAGTGGATCCATCATGTTTGTCCTCATAACCATCTGTGAAGTCATAGGTCTCCTTCCTGCTCTGGGGTTGACCCAGCAGCCAGGGATTACTACCAAGAAGTTGGTAGGGTTTGCTCTCAGGGTTTGCTCCTAGTTGCTCTGCCCAGTGTCCAAGTGTGATGGGACAGATGGCAAGGACAGAACCATAACTATCATTTCATCCCTGCACTGTGCAAGGCATATGGAATTGTCTCTGTTTGCCCCTTGATAATGTGTCCCCAGCATTGAGGTGGCATGAATCTGGAGTCTGAGCAGGTTCAGTAACTGTTCAGAGTGAAGTAGGAGGGTCCAAGCCAAGCTGGTGTATGGGAGCAAATCTCCAGCACCTTCCACAGTCTCTCTACCCAGCCACAGTGAAATTCTCTGCATTCTTGCCTCATCTACCCCTCCTCTGAATTTGGAGGCAGCTACCACTAGTAGCTTAAAAGGAGAGCTGCTGTGTCCTCAAAAAACCTGTCCCTTCTCTTACAGGGACACCCGGGCCCTCCCTAATCTAGGTTGACATCACCCTGAGGTCCTCAATTTGAGTCCATCTGCAGAGACCCTCATCCCTCAACAAGCCCACATTTGTGGCTCCAGCTATCCCTGCCTCTGGACACCTGTCCCCCTTTCCAGCAATAATGGACATTCTCTAGTGTGTGTTACCTGTGCAGAAAGTCAGAGTGGAAGTCAGGGAGTGTCAGAATAGGAGTCAGGGAGGCAGGTCCTGAGCAGATGTCACCTGCCTCTGAGAATTAAAGTCACCTCTCCAGGAATGTTCTAGTCCCAGGAGCAATATGGACTAGGTGAATTTACTCCAACTCTATGCTGAGGCTGGAAATAGAGATATTATGTTAGCATTTGTCATCATGGGAATGGACAGAGTTCACTGAAGAGGGGACACCTGGATCATGGTGGGGGCTTGCCACACCTGATTCCCTTCTGTTGATTTTGTGCTTGGTGCTGCTATTCTCATTCATACCTGAGCTGATGCAGGCAATGTGTCTGGGGTGATGGGGAGGAGGGGACATCCTCCTAGGAGCCCCACCACTTGCTCAGTGCTTCTGCTCCAGCTGCCAGTGATGACCACTGAACCCACATACGTGGCCCAGGTGATGGGGAGGGGGCGGCATATGGTCCCTCTGCTGCTCCCATGGTCTCCCACTGTGTTTGACCTTGAACCTCCTCTAGAGAAAGAGAAAGAGAACAGCACTTAACCTTTCAAAAAGAAAGCCTAGTTTGCCTTTCAGTTATTTTTGGTTCTCCCAAAGATTTCGAAAGAGGTTGAAAAGCGGTCTTATTTGCGTAGGCGTCACTTTTTAGCTTCTGGCCCAGTGATGAAGAATTGAGTTAAAAATGGACTATAAATGCCAGAATAAATATTCACTACTTACCAGGAGTGAGGAGCACTGATGATTGCCAGTGAATACCACTTTATTATTTTTTAGCCACATATCCTTTTGTGCCAACCTTCAATGAGCTGAGAACAGGGAGGTACTATGTGTCTTCAGGGTGAGGCTGCAGAACTGTGCAGACTGGGAGAAGGAGGCTGTCCCCAGGGTCTGGCTCTGCCCTCCCAGACTTCTCTAAATCACTTTCTTGAAAATAATTTTCAATCCACTTATTAGATAAAGACAGAGAAACTGAAAGAAGAAAAGGAAATAGGGAGAAAGAGAGAGATTTTTTAAAATTTCTTTATTGGGAAATTAATATTAGTTTTACATTTGACATTAAATACAGTTTGTTCATGCATAACATTTCTCAGTTTTCCATATAACAATACAACCCCCACTAGGTACTCTGTCATCCTTCTTGGACCTGTAGAGAGAGAGATTTACAGCCTTACTTCACCACTTGTGAAACTTCTGCCCTACAGGTGGGGACCAGGGGCTTGAACTCAGTTCCTAGAGCATGGTAACTTGTGTGCTCATGCGGTGTGCCATCCTTTCCCTAATTAAATTACTTTCTAACTCCCCAGTCATCACTTACATAGCCAAGAGACCGAAAGCCTGGAAAATAACTGAGGAAGCTGGTTTCACTCAGAGAAAGGGATCCTGAGGCCAATAAACAATTGTTTATATTTTATATTGTGTTTAATGGGATGCATTGGATCGACCTTCCCATGGTGCATCTCGTGAGTACAAACGCTAGAAGAAGAATTGTGTTTATTTATTAGGGGTAGAGACAGGGAAATTGAAAAGGAAGAGGGAGATAGAAGCGTAGATGCAGCATTATTTCACCACTCATAAAGCTTCCCCCCTGCAGCTGGAGACTGGGGACCTGAACCCAGGTCCTTGCTGACAGCAGCATGTTCACTCAACTAGTTGTGCCCCCACACAACCCATACATCTTTCATTTACAAGAGGAGAGAGAGAGAGAGAGACTGACTATGTGCAATACCAGGGATCAAACTAAGGGCTTCAGAGCTTCATGTTTACAAGTTTAATGCCTTATCCACTACACCACCTCATGGACCACTAAACAGCTCTTATTTTGATAATTGTCTGGCCTGTTTAGGTTTTGGTGGGAATTCTGTGCTAAGAATGTGAGTATGCTAAAACACCTAGGTCATCAGAAAAGGGTGTGGTGGACAGTGTGTCCTTCTGGCCTCTCTGAGTGAAGAGTGCTCTCCATCTGGGGCCAAGAGTAGGATGGAGAGTGGAGGGGAAGCACTGAGAATGCTGCAACCCTTATTCTGGGATCCAACAATCACTCCAAAGACAATCAGACTACCATCCATAAACCACACTGTTCATGAGTCTCTCCAGGGGGCATGCCAGAGCTCCCTGCCAAACTCATGTTTAGGTGCTGAGCCCCCCTGCAAGCCCTCATCTGCAAGAAGGTCCTGGTCTGGCTATCCTGGCTGCTCTGGAGATGAGGTGGGGAAAATGCATTCTAGTTATCTATCTGAGAATAGAAACAGATCTTTATACTTCATGTAGTTCTAAGAAGCACAGAATAGCAGATGTAATGTTTGACTTGTCAATAAAGACCTGATAGAAACCTTACTAGGGACTCAGAATGTACACCAGAGTCCCCTTTGCAATGGAGCAACACTTTACTGTTGTTTGTGATGTGATGGACATGGGCAGACACAAATCTCACATTCTTCACCCTTCTCTCCTTGACTGTACCCATGACATGGTCCTGCCACAGTCCTGCCTGTTGGCCTCCACACATGCTATTCCTTGTACAGAAATACTCTTTCCCATATGGTTCTTCTTCTTTGGGTCTTGGTCCAGATATTTCCTTCTTTTCTTCTTCTACTTCTTTTTTTTTTTTTAATTGCCAACAGAGTTATCACTAGGGCTCGGTGCCAACACTAGAAATGTACGGCTCCCAGTGGCCAATTTTTTTATTTTTCTTTTAATTCTCTTTCTATTTTGTTTGATAGGACAGAGAGAAGTTGAGAGAGAAAGGCAAAACAGAGGGAAAGAGAAAGATAAACACTTGCAGACCTGCTTCCCTACTCTTGAAGTGTCCCCCCTGCAGGTGGGGAGCAGGGACTTGAACCTCGGGTCCTTCAGCATGGTGTGTACTCAACTGGGCATGCCACTGCCCAGCCCCTAGATAGTTCTTCCTATAGGGCCTCTATGTCCCCCTTACTTCCTTCTCAATTCTATCCTCCATAGCAGGACAAAAACCCCTTTCTGTTTCTCCTTAGGCCATGGTGACTGCCCACCCACATGATTCTTTCTTTCCTTTTTTTTTTGCCTCTGGGGTTATCACTGGTGCTTGGTGCCAGCACTAAAAATCCACTGCTCCTGGAGGTCATTTTTCCATTTTATTGCATAGGGCAGAGAAAAACTGACAGAAGAAGAGAGAGAGTAGCCTGTAGAACTGCTTCACCCCTAGTGAAGCTTCCCCCCTGCAGATGGGCACCCAGGTGATCCTGTATCCTGCTCATTGCTGCCCCCCCCCACTGGAGCTGAACATTCCTCTTTGGTAACAGTACAACTCTTGTGCCCAAGACACCATGGACCCACACTGAAATCTCAGATGAAAAAGTGTCTGTGCTCCAGTTAAGGGATGGCTGGACTGTACAAGTCCCCAAAGACAGGAGGAGCATGGATCCTCCAGTGTTCATTCTGACCCTGACCCTGCCACCTGTCCTGCTATGGGACTTGGGGGTCCTGTCATCTCTTACCTCCTGGGGTGGCCATGGTGATTAAATCAGAGAAATGGAGTTTTAGAAACAATGCCCCATTGCACACAGTGAGTGCTTATCTAGTTAATGTCATTTTTAAACTTTGATCTGGAAATATCTTGAAGCTTAGAAAATAGTTGCAAAAGTAATATATCTTATTTTCTTATTTTTTCAGCCAGTTCCTCCACCTGTTACCCTCCCCTCTGCGTGTATATCCTGTCACCTGTTTGCCTATTGTCACTGTATGTGTGTTCATTATATACGTTAACCTGCCACCCATCATTTATGTATCTATCCACCTATTTATCATCTCTCTAAATAGATATACTTGTTTTCCTGAACCATTTGAGGATTAGGTATTGATATAACCCTTTTCAATTTATACTTGAAAAAGTATCCTCTTTCTTAATGCCAATACAATTACAAATCCAGGAGGTTTGTCAAGGGGGTAGACTCATAAGCACCTCGTGTTCCTGTCCCAGAACTGTTTGCTCCTGCATTTGGAATAGGCCTGGGCCTTCCTTCTCCTCTCCTGATGAGGCGATTTTGGAGAGCACAAGAAGTTGTGGTTTGTTTGTTTGTTTGTTTGTTTGTTTTGTCTTTTTGCAGCATTCCTTTGGTCTAACTGGTATGTCTTGATGAAGAGGTTAGTACTTTCATCAAGTATCCCAGACTCCAGGTGGTTCTCACACAAGACTGAGGCTTTTTCCAGGGTAGAATGTGAGTACCGGAGCCAGCATGTCACTGTGCTAGCTCCGTGCGTTTGTTCATTCTGCTTCTTACTTGAGTGGGAAAATGGTTACTATGGTGCTGATATGCATGGGCTGTTACTGAAGAAAGAGGCTGCCAACCTCAAACAAATGCAGCAAATACAGAGAAATACCAAGCTCTGTTGCTCAGGGAGCCTTGTGGAAGGATCCAGAGAAGATGTTATGAGACCATAATTCTACTTTAATGAGTAGGGCTCCATGTGATCTACACAGAGGAGGTCCAGACACACTATGTATCAGTGCCTTACTTAGAATTCAGAAAGAGCATCCCCAGGTCCAGAACTGCGTGGGGGTGCGAGGGATGTTAGCAAAGGCACTTCCATGGCCAAACAAAAAATATTGCTTCAATTACACTCAAGACTTTGCTTCAGGACTGGGAGACGAAGGTCAGGGGATTCCACTAGACTTGATATATGTGACTTATTCCAGAACCCAGGATCTCCTGGGGGCAATATTTAGTACAGGGATAGGAGAGCAGAGGCAGAGAGAGAGAGAGAGAGAAAACATGTGTATTGTGCTTTCTTTGTGCCAACTCACTGTTGGCTTGGGCTAGAGGTGTAGTGTGGATGGGCGATTGGGTTTTAATACCAGCAGTGAGCTTGGGATAAGGACTCAAATCACAGGGGGAAGCAATACCAGCACAAAGAGAGAATGCTTACTTGAAGTGGAAAACATGCGGGAGAGGCGTTTCTTGAGCTGTGGTTGTTATGATGCTGCTGTAATAAATGCTAATTACTTCGCTGATGCGCTGTAGGGTTGCTGACGTTTTCTTCCTCCTACAAGTGTGTTGTTTGGCTGTGTAGTGGCTGTTAAGAAGTTTGAAGGCTCCTTCAGAGAAAACATCAAGGCTTAGGTGCTGAAGGCTGCTGGCAGTTGCAGGGAATGGTGCAGTGCATGACTAAGGGTGAGACTTTGGAGTAGGCTGCATGCACATCCACACTGCCTGTGATCTGAGAGTGGACAGTGTCTGAACAAGAGGCAGGGGAGCTTCACTGAGACGCACTGCCCATTCTGCTGCAAGGCTGCACAGCTGACCCACCATGCAGGATCCCTTTCTCTGGGTCAGGCTTTAAAGATGTGTGTGGGGGTGGGGGCGCTGTCCCTGTTGCCAGAACGGGAATCTGAACCCCAGACCTTGCAGAGGACTCCAAGCCATGGGGCTGCAACATTGATGAACTCAGGCAGGAATGTGAACCCTGTGGGTTGAGAAATGGTCACCATGAGCTGCAGGATGTGCTGTATCCATTCCATCTGCAGGGCAGGACTCAGTGGACAGCTGGGATCTGGACCAGGTCAGAAGGTCTAGCAGTCCCTTTGCAGATGGGTGATACTTGTAGAAGATGGAAAGGAAACAACTGCACTGCAGGGTGAATAGGAAGTGCTCTCCTCACTCCACTCCTCCACTCCCCCACCCCACCCCCATATTACCCCCTCTTCTCCAGGAACCATTCAGTCATACCAAGTGTCAGGGGCTACACTGAGGATTATCACCTGACCACACTTGTCTACTCATCACTGGGTATGTGCCATCACCCACCCACTATGTAAGAGAGGAAGAAACAGAGACACAGACTTGTCTCTTCCCACGGGTCTCTATGAAAAGTGACATAGGATTCCAGCCCTAGATTTATCTGCCTCAAGAGCTAAACCCTTAAGTGTAGATCAGCAGAATCAGGGAACTGGACCAGTGATGCATTGTTCTGGGTGATTGTGTGGAAAACAGGTTTAATTTGGGAAGGAAATGGTGTTTCTCAAGATGTGAGTGGAGGCCACTTTAGGTGGAAGATTTCCTGGATCCTTGGTACACGTACTCTTTACATCAGTTACATGATAGCATATCTTACCTACTACTAAGAAACATCCTTTTTAACTCACTGGAATGAATGTCAGAGTCGGGGGGCGGGGGGAAGGAATGGAACAAACATCAGTAAAGAAAGACCATGCAGGGAACCTGGTGACACTGCATCCCCAGGGAACCCCAGACCCTGGAGTTCCAGTGAGCAGTGATCTGAGTGAGAATGAACACCCCTCAGATCCCACTTTCTCTGCCACCAGTACAGTCCTTCCACCAACAGCAAAAGAGGCTACAGCAGCATCCTCT
>NW_026647686.1:0-95804 GCF_950295315.1 Erinaceus europaeus | reverse complement strand
ACAGAGAGAAATGAAGAGGGGGAGACAGAGAGGGGGAGAGAAAGACAGACATCTGCAGACTTGCTTCATTGCTTGTGAAGCGACTCCCCTGCAGGTGGTGAGCTGGGGACTCGAACTGGGATCCTTATGCCGGTCCTTGAGCTTTGCACCACCTGCGCTTAATACATATCCATTTTTTCTGTGGTCCTGCCTTCTCTTCCTTTCTAAGTCACACCTACACCTATCGCTACTTCCAAGTGTCCTTCCTGAATTTCTCTTTTCTCTCTGGGTCCTGATGGAATTGGAGTTCAGAGCTCTCTGACCATCTTCCTCTAACACTTCTCCCCCTCTGGGAGGATGGACCAAAAAAATTGTGGGGTGCAGATGGTGTGAGTTTTGGCTTCTGTAATTGCTTCTCTGCTGGATATGGGTGTTGGCAGGAGGATCGATACCCCCAGCCTGTTCCTATCTTTCCCTAGTTGGGTAGGGCTCTGGGGAGGCTTGAGGTTCCAGGACACATTAGTGACGTCTTCTGTCCAGGGAGCACACCCAGCTTTTATTCAGTAAGTAGGTAAATACATTGAGAGACATTGAAAGTTGGGTAAATGTAAGCAAGCAATATTGGGGGCCCAGATGAGGTGCCTAAATAATACTTATAAAAGTCAATGTGGGGGGGCAGACGGTGGTACAGCTGGTTGAGTGCACACATTACATTGCAAAGGTCAGCCAGGAGCCAAGTCCCAGGAAGCAGGAGCTTAAGATCTTGCTTTCCAGCATGTGCACCAGGACTGGGGAAGGAAGGCTGGACCCAGGAGAGAAAATGATGACCCAGGATAGTTTCCACTGAGTCTAAGCATTTATGGGGCTTTGGGTCTTACTTCCTAGAATTCCTGTATACTAATTATGCGACTCTGTCTTCTGAAGTTTTTATTATTTATTTTTAAAATTATTTTTATTTACTTATTGTGGAAAGGGACAGCAGAAATAGAGAGGGAAGGAGGTGATAGAGAGGGAGAGAAACAGAGAGACACCTGCAGCCCTGCTTCACCACTTGCAAAGCTTTCCTCCTGCAAGTGGGGACCAGGGGCTTGAACCTGGTCTTTGAACACTGTAATGTGTGCGCTTAACCAGGTGCATCACCACCCAGCCACTGTTTTCTGAAGTTTTGACTTTCATCTTCTGTTCTTCTAGCGTTTGCCCTTCTTCCGTAGCCAGTCAACAGCGTCAAGTTGAGTCTGATGTAAAGTTTCGAGACCTCCTTTGAGTCTGGAGAGGTGGCAGTCGTTGACTATTTGGGTCCTAGTCTGTCTGGAGCCGCAGGGGCAGTTCGGGTCGTCTCTGGCTCCCCAGCGATGGAACATAGCGGCGCACCGGCCATGGCCTGTTCGATAGCGATTGAGGAGGGCCCAGTCATAACGTGCTAGGTCAAAGCCGGGTTGACACTTGCAGGGGTCTGTGATGAGGTGTTTGTTCTTTACCTCAGCTGACTGCCAACTCTGTTTCCAAGAGTCTGGAACAGAGAAGTTCAGTGTAGGCGTAGGGGACCAGATTGGGTGACGAGACGTCAAGCGTTGGACAGGGTGGGCGAAGATATCCGCGTATATTGGCAGGTCCGGTCGAGCGTAGACGCGGGAAATGAACTTAGATGATGCCGCATCCCGACGAATATCTGGCAGGGCGATGTTGCTAAGAACTGGCAGCCATGGAACAGGGGTGGAACAGATAGTTCCAGAAATTATCCTCATGGAGGAATATAATTTGGAATCGACCAAGTGGACATGGGGGCTACGGAACCATACTGGGGCACAGTATTCTGCAGTAGAATAGCATAATGCCAGAGAGGATGATCGTAGTGTGGAAGCGCTCGCGCCCCATGAGGAGCTGGCCAGTCTTGCAATGATGTGATTCCTCGCGCCCACCTTTGCTGCAGTTTTTATGAGATGTTCGTGAAATGACAGAGTGCGATCGAGAGTAACACCAAGATAGACTGGCTGGGCTTCATGCCGGATTCTCGTATCGCCAAGCTGCACATTAAGCTCACGTGAGGCCGAGGCATGGTGTAGATGGAAAACAGATGATACCGTTTTTGTAGTGCTAGGGACTAATCGCCATTTTTTACAGTAATCAGATATCAGAGACATGTCTTTCATGAGTGTTTCCTCGAGGATGTCGAACTTGGATGCCTGAGTTGCACAGCAGATGTCATCGGCTGTTGTTTTCGACGGGTTAGGTTGTTTTCGCCGGGCTGGCTTCACGGGCGGGTAACAGATGACCAGGGACTCATGTCTGGGTTGTACGCAGTATCTCTTTATTCATGCAGGACGCAGCACAATCTAAGACGAGCTAAGCTAAATTCAAGGTACAGTACTCTAAAACTCACAATGCTGTCTTTATATATACTTGCCAAGTAGGGTGGAAACAGGGTGTGACATAGAGAGGGTGGAGAGAAAAGTGACTGGTGACAATCAGAGTGTGACAAGGAGAGGATCAGGATGTGACAAGGAGGTGGGGTGGAGCAAAAACATATCATGAAACAGTGGGGATTGAACCAATGCCCTGGAGGGAGGTGCTTAACAGCAGTTATATAAATAGAATGAAATGGTTATGTAAATAGAATAGTGTTAAGCAGGGGGGATTTAAACCAAATGAAACAGAAGGGGTCTCATGCATACCAACAATCGGCGTAGATGAACTTCCTTGAAGAAGTTTCTGGGAGGTCATTGATGTAAATATTAAATAGTGTAGGAGCCAGAACAGAGCCCTGGGGGAGGCCACTTGAGACAAGTCTCCATCTGCTAGACTTGTCACCCAGATGCAGCCGGAATCTTCTGTTTTGGAGAAGAAACGATATAGTGTTGGCCACCCATGGAGGCAGGCATCTTGAGATCTTGACTAGGAGACCATGGTGCCAGACCGTGTCATAGGCTGCTGTGAGATCAACAAAGACAGCACCCGTCTTTAAATTCTTCTGGAATCCATTTTCAATGTAAGTTGAGAGGGCCAGGACTTGTTCGCAGGTAGATCTTCCTGGGCGGAAACCAGCTTGGGCGGGTGATAGGAATTTCTCTGTAAGAGGAGAAATACATGACAGAAGCAGCCTCTCAAGGAGTTTGTAACACACGGAGAGGAGAGAAATTGGTCTATAGCTGGCAGCCAGTGTTGGGTCTTTCTTTGGTTTCAAAACCACTATTATCTTCGCACGACGCCAAACTTTGGGCATAGACTCAGATTCCAAGATGTGGGACAGGAATGAAGTGAGCCACTTCTTTGCCGTGGGACCCAGGTTAAGAATGAGTTCTGTGGTGATGTTATCATAGCCAGCAGCTGTTCCCGGTTTAACCCTCTTCAAAGCGTCTTCCAGTTCAGTGTAAAGGGAGAGAGTTTTGGAGATGGACAAGATAACCAGAAGTGGGATGACCACTCATGGGAAATTTCTCTTTTCCAGACTGGGTCGATCTTAGCACGTTCAACTTGAGTTAGGTGGCTGGCCACTGAGTTTAGAGATACAGGAGGATAGGAGACGGGAGGGGGTTGGCTACCGGCACCCAGACTGTGAAGAAGCTTCCAGGCCTTCCTACTTGAGTGGGTGAAGTTCAGACTTTCCGTGAGTTGTTGCCAGCAGGTTTGACGTGCTGCATCCAGGGAGGCAATGAGATGGTCAGCCACATCTGGGTCGCCCGACTCATCATACTGCTTTAGTAGTTGCTCACATTCAGCATCAAGACAAGGCGTATAGTTCTGTGAGATAGCAATAGTCAAAGGACCTAACTTATCCGGAGTTTTTCCCAGAATAAAAGTGACAACTGCTAATTTTTACTTAGCATTTACTATATTTCTGGCATTGAGCTCATTTCCTTACATTTTTATCTGTCTTAATCTTTTTACTACTCTTATTTTATAGATGAGGAATCTCACACTTAAAAATCATTGTCTAAAGAAATTTATCTAGGAATGAATGACAAGAAGGTGGTAAAACCTACATAGTAGGGAGTCGGGCTGCAGCGCAGCGGGTTAAGCGCAGGTGGCGCAAAGCACAAGGACCGGCATAAGGATCCTGGTTCGAACCCCGGCTCCCCACCTGCAGGGGAGTCGCTTCACAGGCGGTGAAGCAGGTCTGCAGGTGTCTATCTTTCTCTCCTCCTCTCTGTCTTCCCCTCCCTCTCTCCATTTCTCTCTGTCCTATCCAACAACGACAACAACAATAATAACTACAACAATAAAACAACAAGGGCAACAAAAGGGAATAAATAAATAAATAAACCTACATAGTCTGGGATACTGTGTAAGAGATTCTAAGCACTCAAGAAAGGGTGGTCATTGTTATTCCCATAGATTTACAAGTGTTGTGACATCAAATGCCATGGCAGGAGGAGAGGCGAGACACAACCGAATGGTCTCTTGGGGACAGCCAGCTGGCAACCTCAACTGTGGGCCTGAAAGCGAGACTAGCAATTTGCTCTGAGCCTTGGAGAATCAACCCATTGGCCTTCTTCACACATATCTCAGGTTTCCCTCTTTGGCTCAAATGAATAAGCATAGGGTAGGGTTAGAGGAGAGCTGTGGTCCAGCCCTCTGGTCGAGCACACTTGACTTCATGCCCTGGTGAGCATCACCATGTGGCATCCTGGGAGATGAACACCCAGGGTATGTCGTGACCTGCTCCATTTTCTTTCTCAGGGCTCGGCATCCCTGGAGATGAGAAGATCTGTACTCTAGGGCACACAACAGAGAATGTCCCAGGCCCTCCTTATCTGAGACCTTGCTGGAATCAGTATAGACACAAAGCGGAAAGCCAACAATACCATTTTCTTTGTGTGCTCTCTTCACTTCTTAATTAAGTGAAAATCTTGACTAGCTCAGAAATGCCTGGTGAGAAAAAGAAATAGCTTCTTTTAAAAAAAGACATTGCAATTATTTTCGTTTTCAGCTTTTTAATTTTGATTGAGGTTGGTTTACAAGGCTGTGTGTCTTAGAGGGTGCCATTGCATGATGTGATGTGTGTCATCACAGCACTCCCACCACCAAAATATTAATATCCTTCTGCCAAAGGCTATTGGGCCCCTCACTGTGATAATCTCCCACCTCCTTCCCCTTTGGTGACCTCAGTACTACAGAGTCCCAACACTTGTACCCTGTGACATTGTCTGTCCCCATGCTTTGTCTCTCTACAGCCAACAGATGACATCTGTTGAGTGACATCATCTGGTATTTGTCTCTCTCCTTCCATCCACATTATTGCAAAGGGGGAGAACATTACTTTGCTTGACTTTTTTCTTTCTCTTTCTCTTTCTCCTTCTCCTTGTGCTTCTTCTCACCTTTCATCTCCTTCTAGTTCTCCTTCTCTTCTTCTCACCGGGGTTATGACTGGAACTCAGTGCCTGCACAATGAATCCACCACTCTCAGCAGACATTCTTCTTCTTTTCTGAAAGACAGAGAGAACTTGAAAGGGAAGGGAGAGGTGGAGAGAAAAAAAAGAGAGATTCCTGTAGCTTTGCATCAGCGCTCATGAAGCTCCCTCCTTCCCTGCAAGATCCACACCTTGCAGTTGGATACCAGAGGCTTCAGCCCAGGTTCTTGTGCACTGTAATGTATTGGTTCTATCAGGTTCAACACTACGCACTCACAGGAACTAATTTTAAAGTATAAATTGTAGAATACTCCATTTCCAGATGTAAGATTTTTCTGGCCATGAGTTTTGCTCCCATGAATGATCATTCTCCACCCCCTAGTCTCATTAGAATAGAAAACAGTATTCTCATGAATGTGACTTCTGCAGTTTAAGCAAAACTACCAATTCCATAGGTGAGCCTTTGTTGAGAATGGAGTTCAGAACAGAAGGGGGAAGATATTTCCTTGCAGAATCCAGCAAGCTACTGTGGAAGGATTTCAGGTATACAACCCCTATTGAAGTTCACAAGAGTAGAGCCATTAAAATCCCTTGGTGACACTTTGCATTAATATCCTGGGAAGTCTGAGGAAGGTGCCCGAAAGAGCATCAAAACACTGGTGTCACTCTGATAAACTTGTCACCAGGCAAAATAAAATGTGCGTATGTTTGTTTCTTTCCTTCTTTCTGAAATATAAAGTAATTATGACTATACGAAAACCTTTTTACCATAACTAATTAACTGGAAGCTCCAAATAAACTATGTGTCGACAGCACGTGTGTGTCTAATTATCTTCTTCAGCTTCAGAATTGTGATGTGGAATAATGAAGAAAACATTACCTGATGAAGTCTTTTATTTTATGATGATATCTCGGGAGACAGAAAAGACACAACGGCTTAAATGCCATCTTCAATTACATCTTGGCCTTGGCAAGCTTTCAGCTGGTTTTGATTTGCATTGAAGCTGCATTATTTTAAGGGGCTTATAGAGAGAGAAAAGGAGAAGAAACAAAGGAGGGAAAGAAGGAAAGAAGGACTATGATAACTATAAAACGGTCTCTGTAGCTGGGCTAGCAGCTTTTTAATCCAAGACTTAGAAAACCTTTCTCACATGTGGAAGTTGGGGCATTTACTTCCTGTCTATGCTGTTGGGCATGGTGGCTTGGGTTTTGCCAATTCGATTAAAATATCTCTCTTCTCTCTACTCCATAATGAATCACTTTAATTCAAACCAGGCAAGCATGAATTTATATAACAACTTATATTTTTGGCATGTGAGTGCCTTTTTTTTCTTTTTAACTTTTGAAAGCAATGGCTCAAGTCCACACCTGCAAGCTCTGGTGTGCAGGCATGCTGGGAAGGACATTTTCAGTCCTTGCCTCATCCAAAGCCTGTGCACACCTTGCAAATATGTCTGCCTTTTTGTCTAAGCTCATGAATGTGTTTCCGTGGGGGCTGGCTATTTGGTGACATTCTCGGTGTCCTCAAGGTCAGCTCTGTCTTTGGGTATTTCAGGGAAAGTCCCTTCAGCTTCAGGAGGTCTGCTGGAAGGAGGAATTTGAGGAACACTTGGCTATAATTGGGCACACCCACAGGCTTGGGTTTCTTTTTCTGAGGGTTCTGTTTGTCTGATGTTCCCATTCTTGCATGGCTTGACTGGAGTCTTTTTTATTATTATTATTATTGGAAGGATTAATGGTTTACAGTAAATATAGTTGTTGATATATGTGTACAATTTATCAGTTTTCTGCAAAACGGTCTCACCCCCATCCTAGATCCACCTCCACTATCATGTACCAGACCTGATATTCTTTTTCCTCCACCCAGAGTCTTTTTTTGACGCAATACACCCAAACCAGCCCAGGTTCTGTTTTGTGTTTCCCCTTCTGTTCTTGTTTCTCAACTTCTGTCCATGAGTGAGACCATCCCATATTCATCCTTTCTTTCTGGCTGACTTCACTTAACATGATTCCTGCAAGCTCCACACAAGATGAGGTAAAGAAGGTGAATTCATCATTCTGAATAGCTGAGTAGTATTTCATTGTGTACACAGACCACAACTTTCTCAGCTGTTCATCTGTTATTGGGCACATAGGTTGGGTCCAGGTTTTGCCTACTGCAAATTGTGCTGCTATGAACATAGGTATACACAGATCTTTCTGGATGGGTGTCACAGCACCACAAAGGAAGCAACATGAATGATGGAAAGATGTGTGGTGTCTTTCTTCCCTTCCTCTCTTATAAAACAGAGAATGAAAAAAAAAAATCAACACTTACAGAAGCCAGACCTTCCACCTTCTCCACCCCACAATGATCCAAAGTCCATACTCCCAGAGGGATAAAAAATTGGTAAGCTATCAAGGGAAGGGATTGGATATGGAGCTCTGGGGGCAGGCACTGTGTGGAAATGTACCCCTGCATATATATTAAAATGTATTTAATATAAATATTAAAGCTTAGTATAATGTTGATTTTGATTCAGTGTCTCTGAATGAGGATCTGAGGTTCTGCATTTCTGTCAGTCCTTCTGTGACTGGTTCAGGAGCTGCACTTTGAGTAGTGTGGCCTCCACCTCTCCGGGTGAGATTGAGAACTTCTACCCTCCTCCTTTGCCCCTAATTAAGTCCTCTTTGTTTCTCCTCAGTTCTCAGAAATCTGGGAGCAGAGTAATGATACTCAGTATCGATCTTGATCTGAGTACTTAACACGGCCTTCATCTCATCTGGTAGATGAAATGTTTCCTGGTTATCTTAACACAGAGATACTAAATTCTGCTACTTCCCCCCGCCTCTTTTCCCCCTTTTTCTTTGGACACGAGTGGCAGTGATAACAAGGAGGCACAGAGGCTTTGGGAGCTACCTGTTGAGTAGCGTCGCGTTGGATCGATTGACACTGTTGCCTTATGCTGAGAAGCCCTTTCTCGCTGAACAGGATTCATAAACTATGAGAGAGCTTTCTGGGAGACTTCTTATCTTAAAGTGGTGAGAACAGTGCTTCCCAAAGCTACACTGAACACTGGGTTTCACACATTTTCCCTACATAAACCCCCGCCAACCTGCCCTCAAACAAGCCAGAGCAGAAGAGGAAATTCAGCCAATGACTACTTCCTTCTCGTTCTCTTTTTTCTCATTTTCCTCTCCCTCCCTCTCTCTCTCTTTTTTCTCCAGGGTTATCACTGGGTCTTGGTGCTGGCACCGATCCTGGTGGCTATTTTTCCATTTATTGGATAGGATAGGGAGAAATTTAGAGAGGAGAGGAAGACAGAGAGGGAGAGAGAAAGAGAGAGACCTGCAGATCTGCTTCACTACTTGTGAAGTATCTCCCCTGCAAGTGCGGAGCTGGGGGTTTGAACCCTGATCCTTGCACAGGTCCTTAAGCTTAGTAATTCGAGTGCTTATATGGGTGCTCTCCCACCCACCCACACCTCCTCCTTTCAAAATAATGCTGAAATTTTTAAAAAATCTTCTTCTTGCTCCTTCTCTTCCTCCTCATTTCCTCTCTCCCCCCTCTCTCTCTCCCTTTTTAAAGAAAAAAGTCATAGAGAGAGAGAGAAAGAGAGAGAGGAGACACAATACCAAAAATTCCTTCAATGCAGTGGGGGCCAGGCTTGAACCTGCATCACACACATGGCAGAGCAGTGCACTACCCAAGTGAGCTATTTTGACAGCCCAATCTTCTTGTTTTGATGACTTATATGTATGATGAAGTCTTACTTCTTTTTTGCTTTTTTCTGAATTCTCTTCCTGTCAAGTGAGTTGGACTAAGATGTTCTCCTTCCAAATTTAAGGGCAAAGAAATCATACGCCCCCCACCCCACTACCATTCCAGCAGAGTCTCCACCTCTCCTTTGCTCACTCCATTTGACAGGAGTATGTGGAATGGCTGTAGACTTAACTTCTCCATGAAAAGTCCTTCCTCACTGCTCCAACCTGAAGAAGACTCATCTTCAGACACTATAGAGGTACAGTTTTTTGGGAACTATCTTTGGTTATTACTGTACTGTATTCAGTGCCATATTTTCCATTGTCTCAGTCTGTTCCTTCACTATTTTATTGTTTGTTAACTTTAGTCACATTTAGACCTTATCAAAAGATGCTAGATCAAAATTTGCATAAGAAACACATGACCTATGTGGAATCCTACACACATTCCTTCATTTAGCAATTAATTTTGGAGCAAATTAAGAGTGGAGTGATTGATTAATAGCCAAAACAAGGTGAAATATATGGACCTAATTAAACAGAATGTCTGCTATCACAATCCAAGTACTTTCACATATAACATCTCACTGTCCTCGTGGCATCCTTCTGAAGCAGATGGGGAAAGGTAATATGTCACACAAAGCACTTAATTAAGAAATTCCCTTTGACAGAGTTTCAACTCAGAATGTTAAAAAAAATATATTAAGTGGAATAATATAAAATTTAACTGTGACATGTTAAACAAACTCTTGGAGCAGATTCATGTAAATACTGAAGAAGAACAGTGATTTAAAAACTAAACAACAACGGATCGATTTATGGCTTATTCAGCCAAATCAGCAAGTTGGAAAAGATATCTCTTAAATTTCCAGTGAAAGCTTGACAGAGAGGAAGACAGCCTAACCTCTCTGGTTAATAAATTCCATAAGTAGAGAGCAAACATTTAGAAATGCCCTGTAGCTCAATGTCTTCAGCCAAAAAGAACTAATCCAATTGACTGAGACCAAAGAAAATGACTGGGAATGTATGGTTCCAGGATGTCTCTGAGGTATTCAAAACCAAGTCAATTTAAGGACTTGTAAGTTAATAACTAGGACTTTAGACATAATCCTGTACTCTACAGGTAGCCAGTGAAGGTTTTTTACAACCAGGGTAATGTGATTTTCATGCTTGGTGTCAGTCAAAATGTCAGTTGCTGAGTTCCAGACTAAGACAGGTTCCTTGATCAGTCCTCTGAAGAGACTCTCCCAACTTGGAGCCCTACACACCGGAAGTCACACACAGGCATTGAGAATGGAAGACACAGTGAAGAGGGGGTACTGAGCACTTTATAAACAACTAAACAAGAAGTCCAAAGGATCTATCAGGCTCCACGATTAAGTACAAATTCACAAGAGAAACCATGGGAGCTAACAGGCTTTAAAGCTACAATTCTGGGCAACTTATGGATTTGTGGTAAAGCTGAGAACCCGGAAGAATTAAGAAGGAGCTTCTTAGTGCAATTCATCAGCAGTTCTTAATAGGCAGGCAGGGATTATTCAGAACTTATGTGGTTAGAGAGTGAGTCTAAGTTTCAAAAGGGTAGAGAGGGTGGCTATTTTTCAAAATGTTTTATTGTTTTAATGAGTTACACCCAGAAAGAGAGAGGGACAGAGAAGAGGAGAGAGAGAGACCAGAGCACTTCTCAGCTCAGGCTTATGGTGGTACTGGGGATTGAACCTGTGATCTCAAAGTCCCAGGCATGACAGTATTTTGCAGAACCATTATTCTATTCTATTCTATTCTATTCTATTCTATTCTATTCTATTCTATTCTATTCTATTCTTTTTTTTTTAAGAAAGGATTAATTAACAAAACCATAAGGTAGGAGGGGTATAACTCCACACAATTCCCACCACCCAATCTCCATAACCCACCCCCTCCCCTGATAGCTTTCCCATTCTCTGTCCCTCTGGGAGCATGGACCCAGGGTCATTGAGGGTTGCAGAAGGTGGAAGGTCTGGCTTCTGTAATTGCTTCCCCGCTGAACATGGGCGTTGACTATTCTATTCTATTCTATTCTGCCCTGCCCTGTTTTATTTTATCCAATCCTATCCACTCTGCTCCAGGTACTAGACATTCTCAGCCATGTCAAGAAGAACCATCCATTCCCTGGACTCATCTAAGGGCTTATGAGCCAAATAGCCTAGGAATGGGCACAAAGCAAGAGGAGAGGTGAAAATACTTTATATATATTTAGGGGGGGCTAGAACACTGCTCATCTTGGAATTAATAGTGTTGGAAATTGAACCTGGGACCTCAGAGCCTCAGACATGTGATTATGTGATCACCCCAGTCCTGAGGACAACTGTTTTTTATACAACTTAATGTGAATGTGTATTCACACTCCAGGGGAATTACTATAATACTGGAGAATAAGATCTAAACAGATTTGATACCAACTTATGTTGAGACAAGTGAAATGGGAAAAGCAGCCAAATCATTAGTTGGATATTTAACATGTCCACTCACAACACTGCGTCCTTGACACACACTCTTTTATTTCTTAGCTTAATATGACCAGTTGAGGAGACACGACCAGGTGAGTGGAATTAGCTATGAGCAGAGCGGACTTTGTCGCTCTAGTGCCTGCCCTTCAAAATTTGCCTCTTGGTCAGGAGCCGCAGCATGATTACAAGTGCAGAATCTCAGACCTTGTGCCAGACACTCGCAAAGGGATCAAGAATGAGGAAGCTTCCAATGGAGGAGATGGGACGCAGAACTCTGGTGATGGGAAGTATATGGATGTACTTTTGTCTTCTTGTAATCGTGTTAATCATTATTAAATCACTAATAATGAATAAATAAACATCATGCTGGGATATTCAGTGCAAGGGATAGAACTCAGGGACCTCAAACATGCAAACCCAGTGCTCTTCCACTAAGCTGCCTCCCCAGTCACAATAAATTCACATTTGTAGCTACAATATCTGTATGCTGAAACAAAAGTGCCTGCATCTGTGCATTAAAACCTTCCCACGCAATCCTGACGCTATCATCTACCCTATCTATCTTTGACCTGTGATGAAATTAGAATGCTTACGTGACAGTACTAACACCCACAAACAGTACCACCACCCCTCCATTCAGTAAAGAACTCTTTGCACACCTACTCTGCATCTTTCTGGGCACTGGAAGTCACAGTTATAGAGGTCACTGATGTGTCCACCTCCGTCCTGTGCTTCAAGTCTATCAAGTTGAATGTGGTCAATGTGTTTCTAGCTGCTTTTCTAAGCACCATTAGCATTTAAATCAGATTCAGTTTTGTAACAGAACAATAGGTGATAGACCCATACGTCTTTATATTTGCACATCTGTTGTTTGCCAGATAACAACACGGAAGGAAGGCCCAGAAACCACTTCTGTGCTATATTTTTAGAAATATTTTCTTTCAGTTTCAATATACTCCTTCCTGAGTGAGAAACCTTGAGATTCCTTGGGGATGATAATCGAGCACATAAATATGTAAAATTCTCATTGAATTAATAAATGGGCTCCCCCCCCTTTTTTTTTGTCTTGCTAGAATATAAAAATATGACAAGTTCTCTGAAACTCTATCACTTCAACCTCTTGGGGGGAAAATGTGAGAACAGAAGAGTGTGACATAAGCACCAGCCATCTTCTTGTGCCTAGATGGCTCTTCTGGGTCTCCAAGGGCTACAGAAGATGATTTGTCGACTTAGCAACCACTACAGCAGCTCTGGAGGACTGACTTCTCTTCTAAGGGAAGATGTGCCAAGATAGAGAGGAGAGGTAGGTAGGAATTTTACCCCCCTCCCTCCAAGCAGCTCAGCACCTATGTTCCCCAGTTCTTGTCCATTACCACCCAGTTCCTGCCCCTACATTTCTTCTTTTTCCATTGCTCACATGCACTGACAGGTAGTGAACTTTATTTGTGTTAGAGTTCCTATATAACAACGAGAATAACAAAGCCTGGCCCCTTCGCCTTAGATAGAACTTTGAGCACTGAGCTCAGGGACAGAAGATAGTATACCTAGATGTGTCATTAGCTAAACGTGGGTAAAACAAAAAAATCTTTCAGCTGGTTAATTGATTTTTATGAGACCAAGAGATGGAGGAGAGAGAGAGAGAGAGAGAGAGAGAGAGAGGCCATAGCACCACTCAACTCTGGCTTATGGTGGCACTGAGGATTGAACATGGCACCTCTACGGCCTTAGGCATGGAAGTGTTCCAGCACACTGAATCATCTTTACCACCTAGATGCTTGTCCTCCCTCCCTCTCTCCCTCTCTCTCTCTCTCTCTCTCTCTCTCTCTCTCTCTCTGTTTTATTTATCTTGAATGGGGAACTGAAGGAAATTGAGAGGGAAGGGGAAGAGAAAGAGAAGAGAGAGAGAGGGAGAGAGGGAGAGAGACAGACAGACAGACACCTGCAACCCTGCTTCATAATTCCTGAAGTTTCCCTCCTGCAGGTTGGGACCAGTGGCTTGAACCTGAGTCCTTTTGCCTGGTAACATGTGCACTCTACCAGGTGTGCCACCCCCCTGGACTTTCTAGATGCTCTCTTTTATAGCTTTGTCTTCTCCTTTTAAGTGCATGTAGCACTGTGTGTTAACTTAGCAATTGCTGTTTATATAGGTGACTGTTTGTACAGGGATTTGTCGCAGAGACTTGGTGCCCTGAAATCAAGTAGCTTGAGTTCACTTTTGCTGGAGATTCTGGGGTCTATGTAGCTGGAAGTTGACAACATTCTTGAGTATGTTGGATGAGAGGCCTTACTCAAATACTTGACTTAACCTCCCAGCTGCAACCTTCCTAAAGTTGACTTCTTGTGTTCTCTGTGGTCTCTTCCCAGGCCTCAGATTCTGTCAGTTATGCCTTTGAATGTGTCAGAAAGCAAACTGCACACTGAGCAGAGCAAAGCACAAAGATGAGTGCCAGGGTCAAAACTGGCAAATGGCAAGTTTATGTAACAGTCATTGCTGTTTCCAATATATTTTTTAAACATCCTAAACAGAAACTTTGCACCTAAGAAGAAACAAACCCTTATTCCTCTTCCAAGTCTGCCACCTTCTGTCTTCCTTTCCTTTCTGTCTCTCCGTCTCCATTTCCTCCCTTCCTTCCTCTCTTTCCTTCTTTCTCCCTTCTCTTTCTCCCTTCTCTTTCTCCCTTCTCTTTCTTTCTTTTCTTTCTTTCTTTCTTTCTTTCTTTCTTTCTTTCTTTCTTTCTACTACTCTCAGCTCTCTCCAGTTACTGAACCTATGACTTTTGGGCCTCAGGCATGAAAGTATTATTTTTATTTTATTTTTACTTTTTTAATCATTATTATTATTTGCCAGAGCACTGATTAACTCTGGCCTATGGTGGTATGCGGTACTGAACCTGGGACATTGTAGCCACAGGCATAAGAGTCTCTTAGCATAATGTTTAAGTTATCTACTTCTCCACCTTGAAAGTACTTTCGCATAACCATTATGCTAGCACCACTTCCTTTGAATGTTTTCCCCAAAAGAGATACTCTGAAATTTCCTGTGTCTATGGAGTTCAGTTTCAGCTGCTCTCCCTTCCCTAGAGATTGAGGTGGGAAGAGGGTGGGTGAGAATCGGATTGAAAATTCCAGCTCTCTGTCCTGGCCTATCTAGTGACCGAGCCCTCTTCTGACATTTATTAGGAGCCCCACCCTAAGTGACTTCTTTAGCATCAGTGCCAGTGTCCCCAGGGGCTTGCTGCTACTTGCAAGTTGTTACTACTCCCAACACTTCGGACATTTCGAGGCTTTTAGTTACAATGCTAGGGATGGGAAGAAAGGCTAGATATTTACTTTATTATGAAAAGCATAAACAATATTTTTTCACAAAATGTTTCATCATATGAAATATAGACTTTGGACTCACTAAAAGATGATTCCTCCGGGGTCAGGCGGTAGCGCAGTGGGTTAAGCAAACGTGGCGTAAAGCGCAAGGACAGCAAAGCCCCGGCGGAAGGATCCCAGTTGGAGCCCCCGGCTCCCCACCTGCAAGGGAGTCACTTCACAGGTGGTGAAGCAGGTCTGCAGGTGTCTGCCTTTCTCTCCCCCTCTCTGTCTTCCCCTCCTCTCTCCATTTCTCTCTGTCCTATCCAACAACAACGACATCAATAGCAACGATAATAAAACCACAACAATGGTAAAACAACCAGGGTAACAAAACGGGAAAAAACTACCTCTAGGCACCGAGCACCGGCAATAACACTAAAGGCAAAAAAAAAGTGATTCCTCAGTCCCTCAACCTCAAATCTACTTTCTCACTCTCTCTAAATTTACCTAAGTCTAGATATTCTGTACATGTGGAATCATGAATCACTTGTCCTTTTGTGGCTAAGTTATTTCACTTGATATGTTTTATAGACTCATCTGTGTGAGAACTTGTAACAGAATGTCATTCATTTTTATTTTATTTTATTTTTAATTCTTTTTTTTTGCCTCCAATTGCTGGGACTCTGTGCAAGCACTACAAATTCACCACTCCTGGTAGACACCTCCCTTTTTTTCTTCTTCTTCATTTTTTATTAGATAGGACAAGGAGAAATTGAGAGAGGACAGGGAGGGAGATAGAGGGGGAGAGAAGAATAGACACCTGCAGACCTGATTCATCACTGGTGAAGCAGACCCCTAGCAGGTGTGGGGGGGGGGGGCTCGAACCCTGGTCTTTTTACTTGTTAATATGTGTACTTAACTGAGTGTGCTAAATCCTGGCCCCCACTCATTCATTTTTATTATTTAATAATGTTCTCTTAGATGGTGGTATCTGTCTGTCTATACTACATTTTGTCTATCCACTCATCTACTGATGGTTGATAGGATTGCTTAAATATTTTAAAGTAATCATTGACAATGATGTTACCATAGATATCAGTATGCAGGTATTTGAGCTTTTATTTATTTAATTTTTTTCTCTTTTCTTTTCTTGACTTGTTTGTCACCAGGGCTCCCCTGCTCTGGGGTGGCTTTTTCAGATAGACAGGAAGAGACAGACGGGAGTTGGGCGGTAGCGCAGCGGGTTAAGTGCAGGTGGCACAAAGCGCAAGGACCTGCAGAAGGATTCCTGTTCGAGCCCCTGGCTCCCCACCTGCAGGGGAGTCGTTTCACAGGTGGTGAAGCAGGTCTGTAGGTGTCTATCTTTCTCCCCCCTTCTCTGTCTTCCCCTCCTCACTCCATTTCTTTACGCCCTATCCAATAACGACGACATCAACAACAATTACTACAAAACTACAACAAGGGCAACAAAAGGGAATAATTAATATTAAAAAAAGAAAGAAAGAAAAAGAAAGACAGACATAGATGGGGACTGTGAGGAAACCACAGGCCCAAAGCTTCCCCCAAAGAGTGGGGGCCAGGCTCCATTCCAGCTTTCATTTCTTTTGGATGTACACATCGCAGTATTACTGTTGGATTATATAATTCTCTTACCTTCAGCTTCTTGAGGAACCACCCAGATGTTTCCACACTCGTCACACAGTTTTGCTATCCCTTTAAGCTCTGCATTATGATTCCAGTTTGTCCATATCTTGCCAGCAGTCGATCTCTCTCTCTTATCTCTCTCCTTTTCATCTGCCATCCTTGTAGTTGTGAAGTGACCTCTGTTGTATTGTTTATTTACATCAGCATTGTTGCGTCCAGAAGTTCGGGTCCCGATTACACACAAGGAAGTCCAGAGTCACATGCAAGTACAAGAGCCTTTATTAGCAAGCTTAAGCTGGGGTCCCAAGAGCCTCCACACAGGCGAGAGTCTGCAACCCCAGTCATTTTTCATCTCAGCTTTTTATAGTTAGCACAGGGTGGGGACAGGTGGGGATGTTTACGCGGAACAAGGAACAGTTGGTTTTGGGTCAACTGCTATTCTTATTTACCTCCTCAAGCATAGTGACTCCTGAGCCGGCTTTTTTTTTTCATGAGCTCATTATGCATTTGCATAATATCTTTGGAGCAGTTTCTTTTTTTTTTATTTCTTTATTGGGGAATTAATGTTTTACATTCGACAGTAAATACAATAGTTTGTTTTAGTTAAATGGTATAGTTTAAAAATAGCATTTTTTCAGTTTTCCATATGATAATACAACCCCCACTGGGTCCTCTGTCATCCTTCTTGGATCTGTATCCACCCCCCACCCCCCACCCCCCCAGAGTCTTTTACTTTGGTGCAATACGCCAATTCCAGTTCAGGTTCTACTTGTGTTTTGTCTTCTGCTCTTGTTTTTCAACTTCTGCCTGAGAGTGAGATCATCCCATATCCATCCTTCTCTTTCTGACTTATTTCACTTAATATGAATTTTTCAAGCTCCATCCAAGATCGGCTGAAAACAGTGAAGTCACCATTTTTTATAGCTGAGTAGTATTCCATTGTGTATATATACCACAACTTGCTCAGCCACTCATCTGTTGTTGGACACTTGGGTTGCTTCCAGGTTTTGGCTATTACAAATTGTGCTGCCAAGAACATATGTGTACACAGATCTTTTTGGATGGGTGTGTTGGGTTCCTTAAGATATATCCCCAGGAGAGGAATTGCAGGGTCATAGGGTAGGTCCATTTCTAGCCATCTGAGAGTTCTCCAGACTGTTCTCCACAGAGTTTGGACCAACTGACATTCCCACCAGCAGTGCAGGAGGGTTCCTTTGACCCCACACCCTCTCCAGCATTTGCTGCTGTTACCTTTTCTGATGTATGATGTTGGTCATTACGGCAGATCTGCTACATTGCTTGATACTGTGGTCTATTTACATAATCACTGTTTTGCCTGAGACCCGCCCTGCCTGCAGGGTATTGGTTTAATCCCATTGGTTAGAACCTTCCCAACAGCTGCTATGGAAGCTTTCTATGTTCACACTCTTTTTTTGCTCCGCCCCCTCTCCTAGCCATTTCCTTTCCCCATTTGCCACTTCTGGTTAAAGAGATACATAAAGGGCGTTGTATCTGATCAATAAAGGAGAGTTGCATTGTGTTCCCACTCAGCCAAGAGTTCTGGATTCCTCTCCCGTGTGCTGAGTAAGCAGCAGCCCAGGTTGGCTCAGGCAGAGTTCTCTCCAACCCAGAGAGCACGTGCCCAGGAAGAAACACTCTCAGGCTAGCCTGGCAGTATGATGTCCTCACAGGAGTGAAGTGGTATGTCATTGTTGTCTTTATTTGCATTTCTCTGACAAAGATTCAGAGCATTTTTTTCCCGTGTTTTTCGGCCTTGTGGATCTCTTCTGTGGTGAATATTCTGTCCATGCCCTCCGCCTATTTTTGGATTCTGGAGCAGTTTCTAATTAAGACCTTTGTCCATTTTTTTTTTAAGATCTGTTTATTTTTTTTATTTTTATGATAAAGAATGACAAAGAAAGAGAGATAGAGAGAAGCCAAAGCACTATTCACCTCTGGCATGCTCTAGAACTTCAGGCACACAGGTCTGGTGTTCTAACATTTGATATCTCCCTCCGTGTTATTTATTTTAAAACCAGGTTTTTTGGAGTTTTGGTTTTGTTTCCTACTGGTTTAGTTCTTCATATATGCAAAATGTTCGGTATCATGTTCACAACTTCTAAAATTTTAAAATCATTTTATTGGGAAAATAATGGTGTGCAAAATAGTTGTTGTCACATGGGTACGATTTTTTCCTGTGTTGTGTGCCGACTTCAGTCTTTCTCTGCCATCATGCGCTGAGTGTCCAACAGCTTCCAGCCCTTCTTGTCTCCTCTCCCTCAGGGTTTCCTGCAACACGCCACATCCACTCCCATTTCACCATGTGTTTTCCCTATCTCTCCTTGGTTCTTAGGTTTTGCCTGTGAGTAAAATCATCTAATATTTATCTTTCTCCTTCTGGCTTATCTCACTGAACATGGTTGACTTCTTCAAGTTCCACCCCAAATTTGTAAGTGCTTTCCCCATTCTGTAGGCTATCTTTTCACTTTCTCGACAGGCTTCATTTGTTGTTTTGATGAACTCCAGCTTAGTCACTTCCTTTTTATATTGTTTATGGCTGTAGGTCATATCTAAATGTCTATAGTCAAATTCAAAGCCATGAAGATTTGTCCCTGTGTTTCTTCTAAGGCATTTGTGACTTGAGTTGTTCTATTTAGGTTCCTGATCCACTTGGAGTTAGTTTTCATATGTGGTGTTCTCAGGTGATCATCTTTGCTATTCTTTTTTAAAATTTTTATTTATATATTTATTTTTTATATTACTTATTTTCAGTTTTGTTGCCTTTGTTATTTTCTATTGTTGTAGTAGTACATCAGGCTCAACCTGATGCTGTTGACTGGCTACGGAAGAAGGGCAAACGCTAGAAGAAGAAGAAGAAGTTGTAGTAGTTATTATTGTTGTTGTTATGGATGTATTCATTGTTGGGTAGGACAGAGAGAAATGGAGAGAGGAGGTACAACAGAGAGGGGGAGAGAAAGATAGACACCTGCAGACCTGCTTCACCACTTGTGAAGTGACTCCCCTGCAGGTGGGGAGCCGGAGGCTCGAACCAGGATTCTTATGCTGGTCCTTGCTCTTGTGCTTTGCATTTAACTCACTGCGCTACCACCCAACTCCCCTTCTTTGCTATTCTTAGTTGACGGGAAAGAGGAGAGAGACACAGCTGCTGCTACTCTGTAGCCCCACCTCCCTATATGTGGTGTGAGGAGAGATCTTCATTCATTTGCATATGGGGAAATAATTGCCCACAGCTCTCTGATGAATAAATTGGTCTTTTGTCATTGAATGAATTTGGCACACTTGTCAAAAATAAATTGACCATATGTTTGGGCTTATGTCTGAATTCTAAGTTATAGTCTATTAATTATATGTGTCTATTATTTCTATTCTTCTTCTTATTATTATTTTGTATGGCCTCCAGGGCTATTGCTGGGGTTTGATGCCTGTGCCATAATCTGCTGCTTTTGCTGGCCATCGATTCCCTACTCCCCTTTTCCCCTTATGTTTTTATTTGATAGGAAAGAGAGAAATTGGCAAGGGAGGGAGAGAGAGAGAGAGACCCACAGTACTGCTTCACTGCTTGTGAAGTTTTCCTCTGCAGGTAGGGACTGGGGCTTGAACTTAGGTCCTTGTTGATGATGATGTGTGGGCTCTACTGAGTGTGCCACCACCTGCCCACCTCCTGTGTCTAGTCTGTGCCAGTGTTTGTTTTGTTTTTATTACTGTAGGCTTGTATGGTAAAAATCAGGAGGTTCAGTACTCTTTTTATTTTTCTCAAGATTATTTCTGTTTTAATGAATTTTAATGAAGACTTCTTGAAGTTTCATGTGATTTGAGGATCTGTCCTTCCCCGTTGTCTCTTGTAAATTAAACAGGGAATGCATTATACCTGCAGATCACTCTAGAGAATGCTGCTTTCTTAATATTATTGGATTTTCCCATTCATGAATGAGTATGGCTATCTTTCCGTTTCCCTAGGATATATATATATATATATATATATATATATATATATATATATACCCTTTGGTTACCCTTGTTGTTTTATTGTTGTGGTTATTGACATCGTCATTGTTCGATAGGACAGAGAGAAATGGAAGGAGGATGGGAAGACAGAGAGGGGAAGAGAAAGATAGACACCTGCTTCACCACCTGTGAAGCGACTCCTCTGCAGGTGGGGTGCCAGGGGCTCCAAGCGTGATCCTTACCTCAGTCCTTGCACTTTGTGCCACGTGCACTTAACCAGCTGCACTACCTCTGGACTCCCAGCCTAGGTTTTCTTTAATCACTTTCAGCAATGTTTTGAATTTTCATTGTATAAGTACTTCATATTTTTGATAAAATGTATGCCTATCTATTTTACATATATATATATTACATGCTAATAATACGTTTTAATGGCCTGCCAAATCTTAGCACCTACACAGTTCTACCTGTCCTGGTCAACTCTCTCTCTCTCTCTCTCTCTTTTTCCTTTCAATTTCCAATAGAGACAGAGAGAGAACACCACTCCACCGTCCATGAATCTGCCCGTGGTACAAGAGCTCCCATGTGGTGCTAGGGACTCAAACCTGGGTCCTTGCCAGGGTGAACTATGTGTTCTGTAAGTTATGTGTAGTAGTCTGAATTTTTAAATCACCCAGACTATGATCTTTTCCTCAGGGCCCCAATCCTAGCCAGATTACCACCCACCCACTATTTTACCTAAACTTTGATCACTGAAAAAACATGTCCAACTTTTACCAAAAAGCCTTGCCAAATCAAAAAAAAACTGTGGCCTGAAGAGGTAAAACAAGCATCAGAAGTCGGCACAGATATGAAACGGATGTAAAATCATCAAAGAGGGAATTTAAATTAGTTTGTATTCACATGACAATAGCTCTCCCCCCCCTTCACTAGGACTTCAGTGCCCTGAGTCAACATTTTCAGCTAGGAAAACAGAGATAAAAGTAGAGAGACAGAAAGGCACTGTAACACTGAAGTTTCCTTTTCAGTATGGCCAGGGCCAGGCTTGAACCTGGGTCATAGGCATGACAAAGTAAGAGCACTAGCCAAGGGAGCTGTCTTGCCTGCCTATGTCAATGGTTCTAATGGAAAAAGTAACAGCATGTAAGATCAGATGGAAAGAGAGAGACATCTGCAGCCCTGCTTCACCACTTGTGAAGCTTCCCCCTGAAGGTGGGGACCAAGGGTTTGAACCTGGGTCCTTGCACACTGTATTGTATGCACTTAACTAGGTGTGCCACCCCCTGGCTCCCTTGTAAGAACAGATGGAATATGTAAGAGGGAATTTTTTTAAGGTATCAAATCTATTTTACATGGTACAGTAAGGATAGATACACGACAATGCAATTTTTTAATTGTTATTGCATTTATTACATATGAGAAAGAGATTCATATGAGATAGAGGGAAAATAGAGAGAGAGAGAGAGAGAGAGAGGGAAAAGACAAAACACCCTTTTGGTACTTGTGGTGATGGGGATTGAATTGGGAACTCCAGTAATGTAAATACAGTGCTCTACCAGCTAGACTATTTCACTATGCTTTTATTATAATCAATACAACTCCTTGGTACAAAAAGTCTTAATGCTTGCAAATTAAAAAAAAATATATATATATATGTGAGGTCATAATGTAAGGTACTGTGTGAGAAAGCAAATCATGTTTCAGAAAACCCTCATTGCAATGACACAATTATAGGTAATCAGTAGGAGGAGTCTGGAAGGATGTGTGTAATGGATTAGACATGGGACTTAGTATAGATACGTATGCAGAGATATATTTATATTTATACACATGGGTCAGTTTACATATATACTGTGTTGTTTTGTCAACTGAGAAATACTAGAATCAGGGCTACCCCAATAGCCAGAGCAAGGAGCTCTCACCTATTATCCAAATTTGCATTCCATGCTCCAGTGAAAGGAGGCAGGGGTAGTAGAGAAATGACTGGTCCTAGAATAGGAGCAGGGAACATACAAGAAGACTCTGAAGGACTTCCGGAGGCGGCTACGAGCAGCAGATCGCTTTCTCTCCTCTCCTCTCCTCTCCTCTCCCGGATCAACTAGGAATACCAAAGGAGACCACCCGGGACCGAAACAAGACAGGACTAGAATGACCACAGGAACCCAGTAAATCACAAACACGTGTGGCTGGTGACAGAGAGGAGAGAGGAGCCTAAGGAGAGATTAAGTGACTGCTAACAGTTCAGCAGTTTATCAGTCGAGACACGACCTCCAGTCTGCTCCACCAACAAGGGGACAGCTGAAGGGAGGAGAGGACTCCCCAGAGACTCACCAAGTGCAACTCTGAGTCTCCATTGCTACTACCCTCAGAATCTGGAGCAGTGACAGGGAGGGACACCAGGGGACAGAGATCTAACCGGGAAACTCAGGATAAGACCGATACCTCCTTGGCATAGCTGAGGTGCTGTGAAAGTCTCTTTGCATAACCACTGGATTATCTCTGCCACACCCTACTTTATCTCTTGGTCAGAAGTCAGTGATTAAGCTAAGAAGCCTATTGATAGTTTAAAAGCCCTCAGGCTCCCATAGCCTACAGGGAAGGAAAAAAAAAAAGAAAAAGAAAGAGACTTTTAAACCACTGAGCTCCAACTCAGGAATTGAAATAACTGTTAACTTCCATCACTGTGAACCCTTTAATTAACTTACTTAGACACAAGTCAATCCAGGCAATAGTGATCAATAATTTGAAAAGTACTGATAAAGGGAACTCATAACATAATATATAAAATGGTTGAAACAACAAGAAAAAATATTGGAGAATCGAACCAGGACAAGAGTCTAGCTAAAAGTCCTCCAGAGGGTGAAGCACAAAATAATGAGTTCAACATCCAAACATTAGCTAAAGAAATAATAACAGGAGTGAATAAAGAATTTGAAAAAATTTTAACCAGAAATGCAGGAACAACAAGTGAGAATATGGAAGAAAATACTAATTATCTCATGGTTATTAGAGAGCTGAAACCTGAAATCGCTGACCTAAGAATGCAACCAGCTGAACAAGCTAAAACAGTATCAGAACAGGGCAACAAAATAGATGAACTCCAGAAAACAGTAGAGGTCAGAGAGAATAGAATCAATGAAGCTGAAGACAGAATTAGCAAGGTTGAGGATGAATTAGAGACAACTAAAAAAGAAGTAAGAGATCTCAAAAAGAGATTAAGAGATGCTGAAAACAACAACAGAGTCCTATGGGATGACTTCAAAAGAAACAATATCCGCATTATTGGCATACCAGAGGAAGAAAGAATTTTCCAGGCCATAGTAGCTGAAAACTTCTCTAGTCTAGACAACATCAAAGACATAAAAATTCAAGAAGCCCAGAGGGTCCCAAACAGAATTAACCCAGACCTAAAGACACCAAGACATATCATACTTAGAATGGAAAGGAATAAGGATAAAGAAAGGATCCTGAAGGCTGCAAGAGAAAAAACAAAGAGTCACCTACAAAGGAAACCCATAAGATTAGCAGCAGACTTCTCCATACAAACACTACAGGCCAGAAGAGAATGGCAAGATATCTATCGAGTGCTCAATGAGAAAGGCTTTCAGCCAAGAATACTATATCCTGCTAGACTGTCATTCAGACTAGATGGAGGCATCAAAACCTTCTCAAACAAGCAACAGTTGAAGGAATCAACCATCACCAAGCCTGCCCTGAAAGAAGTTCTGAAAGATCTCCAATAAACAACCAGACCACCACAAATAGGACATATATCAAAACACTCTAAAACTCTACAAGAATGGCATTAAAATATCTTCAATCTTTGATATCAATAACTGTCAATGGCCTGAATTCACCTATTAAAAGACACAGAGTAGGAAGATGGATCAGAAAACACAACCCAACAATATGCTGTCTACAGGAAACCCACCTAATTCAACAAGACAAGCACAGACTTAAAGTGAAAGGATGGAAAACTATCATACAAGCCAATGGCCCACAAAAAAGGGCAGGAGCAGCTATTCTCATATCTGACATGATATACTTTAAAATAGATAAGATTAAAAAAAGATAGGAATGGACAGTAGTTAATGCTCAGAGGATCAGTCAATCAAGAGGACTTAACTATTATTAACATCTATGCACCCAATGAGAAGCCATCTAAATACATCAAACTTCTACTGAAAGAGCTACAGAAATATATTAACAGTAACACAGTCATAGTAGGGGACTTCAACACCGCACTCTCTCAACTTGACAGATCATCCAGGCAGAAAATCAATAAAGACATAAGGGAGCTAAATGAAGAGATAGATAAACTAGAACTACTGGACATTTTCAGAGTCATTCTGAAGAAACTGGAATACACACTTTACTCAAATCCACATGGGTCATTCTCAAGGATAGACCGTATATTAGGCCACAAAGACAGCATCAGCCAATTCAAGAGCATTGAAATCATCCCAAGCATCTTCTCAGACCACAGTGGAATTAAAGTAACACTTAACAATCAACAAAAAATTAGTAACAGTGCCAAAATGTGGAAGCTCAACAGTACACTTCTTAACAACTGCTGGGTCAAAGAGGAAATTAAGGAAGAAATCAAAATGTTTCAAGACTTCAATGAAAATAAAGACACAAGCTATCAAAATATTTGGGACACAGCTAAAGCAGTCCTAAGAGGGAAGTACATAGCTATACAAGTACACATTAGGAAACAAGAAAAAGCACAAATAAACAGCCTGATTTTAAATCTAAAAGACCTAAAAGAAGAACAACAAAGGAACCCTAAAGCAATGAGAAAGACAGAAATCACTAAAGTTAGGGCAGAAATAAACAACATTGAGAATAGTAAAACCATACAAAAGATCAATGAAAGTAAATGTTGGTTCTTCGAAAGAGTAAACAAAATCGACAAACCTCTAGCCAGACTCACAAAACAAAAAAGGGAGAAGACCCAAATAAATCGGATAGTAAATGAAAGAGGAGATATCACAACAGACACCGCAGAAATTCAACATATCATGTGAGGCTTCTATGAACAACTATATGCCACCAAGCTAGAGAACCTGGAAGAAATGGACGATTTTCTAGACACCTACCAACTTCCAAAACAAAGTAAAGAGGAAGTGGATAACATGAACAGGCCCATCACAGCTAATGAAATTGAAACAGTTATCAAAAATCTCCCCAAAAATAAAAGTCCTGGACCAGATGGTTTTACAAATGAATTCTACAAAACCTTCAAAGAAGAACTAATACCTCTACTTTTAAAAGTCTTCCAGAAGATTGAAGTCACTGGAATACTCCCTGCCAGCTTCTATGAAGCCAACATCACTCTGATACCAAAAGCAGACAGGCACACAACCAAAAAAGAAAACTACAGACCAATATCTCTGATGAACATAGATGCAAAAATATTGAACAAAATTCTAGCCAACCGGATACAGCAGTATATCAAAAAGATTGTCTATCATGACCAAGTAGGGTTTATCCCAGGCATGCAAGCTTGGTTTAATATATGTAAATCAATCAATGTGATCCACCACATCAACAAAAGCAAGACCAAAAACCACATGGTCATATCAATAGATGCAGAGAAAGCCTTTGACAAAATACAACATCCCTTTATGATCAAAACACTACAAAAAATGGGAATAGATGGAAAATTCCTGAAGATAGTGGAGTCTATATATAGCAAACTTACAGCCAACATCATACTCAATGGTGAAAAACTGGAAGCATTTCCACTCAGATCAGGTACTAGACAGGGCTTCCCACTATCACCATTACTATTCAACATAGTGTTGGGAGTTCTTGCCATAGCAATCAGGCAGGAGCAAGGAATTAAAGGCATACAGATTGGAAGAGAAGAAGTCAAACTCTCCTTATTTGCAGATGACATGATAGTATACATGGAAAAACCTAAGGAATCCAGCAAGAAGCTTTTGGAAATCATCAGGCAATACAGTAAGGTGTCAGGCTACACAATTAACATTCAAAAGTCAGTGGCATTCCTCTATGCAAACACTAAGAAGAAATTGAAATCCAGAAAACAATTCCTTTTACTATAGCAACAAAAACAATAAAATATCTAGGAGTAAACCTAACCAAAGAAGTGAAAGACTTGTATACTGAAAATTATGAGTCACTACTCAAAGAAATTGAAAAAGACACAAAGAAGTGGAAAGATAGTCCATGTTCATGGGTTGGAAGAATTAACATCATCAAAATGAATATATTACCCAGAGCCATCTACAGATTTAATGCTATCCCCATCAAAATCCCAAGCACATTTTTTAGGAGAATAGAAAAAATGCTACAAATGTTTATCTGGAACCAGAAATGACCTAGAATTGCCAAAACAATCTTGAGAAAAAAGAACAGAACGGGAGGCATCACACTCCCAGATCTCAAACTGTATTATAGGGCCATTGTCATCAAAACTGCTTGGTACTGGAACATCAATAGACACACTGACCAGTGGAATAGAATTGAGAGCCCAGAAATGAGGCCCCACACCTATGGTCATCTAATCTTTGACAAAGGTGCCCAAACTATTAAATGGGGAAAGCAGAGTCTCTTGAACAAATGGTGTTGGAAACAGTGGGTTGAAACATGCAGAAGAATGAAACTGAATCACTGTATTTCACTGAATACAAAAGTAAATTCCAAGTGGATCAAGGACTTGGATGTTAGACCACAAACTATCAAATACTTAGAGGAAAATATTGGCAGAACTCTTTTCCTTATAAATTTTAAAGACATTTTCAATGAAACGAATCCAATTACAAAGAAGACTAAGGCAAGTATAAACCTATGGGACTACATTAAAATAAAAAGCTTCTGCACAGCAAAAGAAACCACTACCCAAACCAAGAGACCCCTCATTGAATGGGAGCAGATCTTTATGTGTCATACATCAGATAATTGTTTAATAACCAACATATATAAAGAGCTTGCCAGACTCAACAACAAGACAACAAATAACCCCATCCAAATATGGGGGGAGGACTTGGACAGAATATTCACCACAGAAGATATCCAAAAGGCTGAGAAACACATGAAAAAAATGCTCCAAGTCTCTGATTGTCAGAGAAATGCAAATCAAGACAACAATGAGATATCACTTCACTCCTGTGAGAATGTCATACATCAGAAAAGGGAACAGCAGCAAATGCTGGAGAGGGTGTGGGGTCAAAGGAACCCTCCTGCACTGCTGGTGGGAATGTCAATTGGTCCAAACTCTGTGAACAGTCTGGAGAACTCTCAGAAGGCTAGAAATGGACCTACCCTATGACCCTGCAATTCCCCTCCTGGGGATATATCCTAAGGAACTCAACACATCCATCCAAAAAGATCTGGATACACATATGTTCTTGGCAGCACAATTTGTAATAGCCAAAACCTGGAAGCAACCCAGGTGTCCAACAACAGATGAGTGGCTGAGCAAGTTGTGGTCTATATACACAATGGAATACTACTCAGCTGTTAAAAATGGTGACTTCACCGTTTTCAGCCAATCTTGGATGGACCTTGAAAAAATCATGTTGAGTGAAATAAATCAGAAACAGAAGGATGAATACGGGATGATCTCACTCTCAGGCCAAAGTTGAAAAACAAGATTAGAAAAGAAAACACAAGTAGAACCTGAAATGGAATTGGCGTATTGCACCAAAGTAAAAGACTCTGGGGTGGGTGGGTGGGGAGAATATAGGTCCATGAAAGATGATGAATGACATAGTGGGGGTTGTATTGTTAAATGGGAATCTGGGGAATGTTATGCATGTACAAACTATTGTATTTACTGTTGAATGTAAAACATTAATTCCCCAATAAGGAAATAAATTTAAAAAAAAAGACTCTGAAGCATCTTGTGGTTCCATAAAGTTCACATAGTTGCTTATATACTATACTGAAAAGCAGCTGTTGTTCTGCGTCAAGCCAAAGAGAGAACTTTATGTCCTACTCTCCAGGGAAAGAACCAGACCCCATACCAATCAATAAATTCACAGTCTTTTTTCCTGCTTTCTGCACTGATTGTTTGGCAAGAATTTTTTTTTTCCTGCTCTTCTAGCAGTATGACCTTGCTTTCCACTCTTCCCAGGGTTCCACTTCGATGCTCTTACTGAGACATCTGTTGAGGAAAGCTCTGAATGTGTTTCAGATTTTGTAGCTGAGTCCTTGGGTGCCATACTTTCATTCCTGGCTCTATCCACAAGGGAAGTGAAGAACAGACCTCTCTGTCTTAAATGGGAGAAGAAAGTAATGGTGTGCTGGATGGAGCCTAAGACAGGCTATAATACTGACCTCCTTTGAATAGAAGTTCATATGTGCTTCTTACTGTTCTGTACATTGACATCATGTCCACCAGCAAAATGTACAGCGGAGGAAGAGAAGTTGTTGGTTCTGAAGACCACCATCTATTGTCAAGTGCATGTGCACATATTTTCTGTTGATCATTCATATGGTTTAGAGTTACTAGGTGCAATCATGACTCCTTCCTGTTGCAGATAAGGAGACTGATATAGAGAGCTGCCTCTCCATTGCATGTGCACTATACACAAAACTTATCTTAATATGCTGCAGTTCTAGAACTAGGAGATAGTTTGCCCAGCGGAGCACACACTTTTCCATGCAAAGACCAAGATTCAAGACCCCTGGCTACCACGTGGGAGCACTAGGCCCAGTAGGAGCTTCATGAGCAATGGACTGGTGTTGTGGCATCTCTCCTCCTCTCTCTTATCTTTCTTTTTCTCTTTTTTGGGAGAAAAAAAAAAACAACAGAGAGAAAAGTCTTCCTGGAGGAGTGAAGTTGTGCAGTTATGTGTAGTCCCAGCAATAACAAAAAGGGAAGAAAAAAAGGAAGATAATAAAACTTCTATTGATCAAGATGAAAACACACACATATACACACACACATACACATTGTGCCTTACACACTTATGTAATCATTCAAAAGTCATACCAAACATCAGCTTTGATAAAAAAACTTTGTTGTAAACCTTTTAACTATAGATGGGATAGAGATGGGTCTGTGGTTTATTTTTACACAACCAAGGGATCAGAGTGTCTTTTCTCTTTCCCACCACTCCCATTTAGCTATTGATTATATATTTATATTCATATTTATATATAAATAGCTTATAGAGCTATGTGACACATTAGTATGATTCTAGAAACAGAAGACACATGAAGGTACCTACTTCTAAAGCAGGCAAATGGAAGAATGATTCTTTACATTGCAAATGAATTACCCACCTTGCAGAATCAATCATCTCACGATTGATTCATGTAATAACGGACCTAATAAAAACAAAAAGTATCAGTATAATGGGTAGGTGATGGCACACCCAGTAGAGCATGTAAGCATGAGGACCTGGGTTCAAGCCCCCATTCCCCATCTGCAGGAGGAAAACTTTGCAAGCAATAAAACTGCTGCAGGTCTCTTTCTCTCTCTCCCTCCCTCTCTCTCTCTCTCTTAAAAATACATACATAAAATCATAAAATTATAAAAATATTTTTAAAAGTAAATCATATAAAAATTCTTGTGTCAGTCATAAGACTAAATTGAGTAGGAAAGAAAATTATTACTGGGGGGTGAGGAGGTGGTGCACTGAGTTAAATGCACATAGTAGGAAGCGAAAGGCCCTCCTCAAGGATTTCGGTTCAAGCCCCTGGCTCCCCACCAGCGGCAAAGTCGCTTCACAAGTGGTGAAAGTGTCTATTTCTCTCTACCCCTCTCTATCTGCCCCTCCTCTCTCAATCTTATCCAATAAAATGGGAAAAATGGCTTCCAGGAGCAGTGGATTCTTAGTGTAGGTACCGAGCCCCCCAGTCTTCTTCTTCTTCTAGCGTTTGCCCTTCTTCCGTAGCCAGTCAACAGCGTCAGGTTGAGCTGCTTGTTGCTGACTTTGAAAGTGACTGGGATCCATGTGGATTCAGTCGGCTAGGAAGGATCGTCAGTTTCCCCAATGAATGGGTACTCACGGGATGCACCACGGGAAGGTTGATCCAATGCATCCCAGTGATAACCCTGGAGGGAAAAAAAAAAAAAAAAAAAGGGAAGGGAAGGGAAGGGAAGGGAAGGGGAAGGGGAAGGAAAGGAAACTATTACCGAAAATTAAATAAATAAAAAGGAAACTATTACTTGGTTATAAATAGAAATATTAGGATATTCATTGCAACAATGTAACTTCCCTTCTGACTTATTTGTGTCCTTACAGTGATCTTTAAAATTCTTGAGGTGTTTGCTTACCATGTCATGCAGATAATTTGTGTCATCTTAGAAAACATATCTGTGAAGCAACTGTTTCAATAGAATGTCTACCTGGACCACAGAGTAAACTGAAATCAGTATTTAACTGTCAGCAGAGTTAAGCAGACACATGATCTTTACTGCACAGAAACTCTTTCCTTATATCCTTGTCATCAAAATGTCATGAGAACTGCTTCATGCCATTGTAGGTCAAGCCTATTACTATGTTGTTTTTCTTTCTGGTCTTTGAAGAACTAGCCATATCATAGACCAATCAAATTGCACATACATTGTCAGGGGTATGCTTCAGACAGTTTGGACTTAAAAGAAACTTCTAGAAACCCAAAGGTTGATGGCAGAAGTCCAGTATTCAGCTAGGCATCACATTTACCTACCCTTTCTCATTAGAGATGACAAATGGAGCTCCACTACCCAGACACTGCATGGACAGAATGATGGACAGTCAACCATACCCACCCCAGATGGGGCCATTGTCTGAAGACTCTAGTGCTAAGATGATAAAGTGTAGACCATATGGCCTGAAACAAATGACAATTATTACAACTGATTAAAGAGTGGAATGTCTTCAGTGTTGCTATATGTGTCCATTCTCGACCCTTTGGATATATGGATAAAGGAAATGTATATTATTTCTGACATTTTAAGATAAAAGTTCTGAGGACATTTCCTGTATTGAACTTCCTACTTTGAGTGGTAGCCAGATAGGGTGTACTTTTATGAAAATAAGGATGCATGACACAATCCAAACTTTTCCACTCTTCTCTGAGTCATAAACATTAGTGCAACCTGACTCCAATTAAGTCATTCCACTTTGCCAGTGATTATTTCCTGTGTCTTCTTAGCAGATTGGATACTGTTACTATTATCTTTGGTGTTGCTTTCACTTACTTGCATTTGGATATTTGGGGCAGGAAAGAGGACATCTAAATACATTTAACCAAATCTCAGGTTGGGGGGTCAAAAATGCCATAACTCCTACACCCGCCTGCAAACATCTGGTGTCCCAGATGGGAGTAATAATCCTGCACATATTTTCATAACTGCATTATGAAAGATGTTCACTGGTTTCCTCCTCAGTGAGTTTAATTCACACCAATATTTTAAGTAAGATTAGAAAATAGAAAAAAAAAACATTTCTGACAGCACAGTCGGCTTTTCATACTCCCATCACACACACACACACACACACACACACACACACACACACACAATCAATCATTCCAAATAATTATAGCAGATATACAGCAAATCTTTAAGACTTGTTTTGTGAATCAATTCACCATATATTGTTTTCTATACTGAAACTCAATATGCACCTCCAATGCTATATTTTATAAACCAGTTATAAAATCAAGAACCATAATAGCACTGTTTTTTTGTTGTTTTTTATTTTGTTTTGTTTTCATCCAATGTCAACATTCAGACTCACATGCAGTATTGACACAAAGAGATGCCCTAGATGATTCATCACATTTATAACTTTCCAACAACTTCACTGAGGAGTTATGTGTGCTCTTCTTTCTAGATTCTCTGGAATAATTTCAATAGTTCAGCTTTTACTGTAGTGAAAAAGTCAGGTATTTACAAAGAGACTACAGGACTGATTCAAAGGTGTCCTCTGTGGGTGAGTCAGAGAGAATCCTTACTCCAGAGACAGTCATGTCCATCTGATCAGCAGAACCAGGTACAGAGGGATGAAGTTTGTGTCTTCTGTTGACTGATGAGTTCAAAACATCTAGGAGAGTGCTTGGCACACAGTGGGCATTCAATAATTACTTGTCATTCTGCTCATAACGACACTATGGAAGATGGTCACTGACACTTGAGAATGCATATTAAACTTCAGCACAGAAAATATTAGATAGTGATTTGTTTTTACCAAGCCAAACCAAACCAAACAAACGAAGGAGCTTCACTCCCAGCTGTAGATCCAAATCATCTACCAGCTAGGAGTTGGACTTGACTATCTTGTATGGAACTGCTTCAGCAAATATGGCAGCATAAACTAGAGAAAAAAACACCCGGATCTAGCCCTTGAAGGGCTGAGTGCTTATGCTATGTCTGCCAGGGGACTGTGTGACTATATTTCTAAAGGCATATAACTCAGACTTTAGCTTTCTCATCTGTAAATTAGACTACTTACTAATTGGCCTACTAAAAGAATGTAATGCTTATCAGATTAGTGTGTGGAAAATTCAGAATGGTATTGCCATGGGCAGATGGACTCTGAGACATAGTCTGTAGCCTATTTTACCTGCAGAGATGTTGGCTTCAGACTTGAGCCAGACGCTCTGGCAGAAGCAGCTATGCCAGTGTGATGATGGGCACTAGCTAAGGGCATGTTGGGAGCTATGACCCAGTCTGGTTCTGAGCTGGAGCAAGCCTAGCAAAACCCCAGGAAACTAAGGCAAGTTGCCATGAGGTGCACAGTGGAGTGTGGGAGCTGGGGGAATCGGGCAAGGAGAAAGTAAGACCCGGAAGAAGTTCAAGTGAGTTATCTTCCAAAATGGAGACATATAAGATATATTTATCATCTCTTTGAACATATGTAAGTGACTCCTCATAAATTAACAAAATCTTCAGACATTCACATTCCACCACAAAATAGCTTAATGCAGTTGTTTTCTTTCCAATATCCAGCACTAAGCAGATGTTAAGGGTGAAGAGGTAGTTTGACAGGATATGGGGAAGCGGCCAAATAAGTCATAATATATGTCATAATTAATGCTAATGTAACAGAAGATCTTGGGGGAGCCAGGGAAACTTTCTTAAAACAGAGCTCCAGGGAAGGAGTGGAAGTGGGAGGAGCTTTGTGTATACCTGGAACCAGGGCCCGGGCTAAAGGAGGGGTGGGTATTCAGAAGAAAGAAAAGAGAAAAAGAGAGAAAGAGAAGAAGGAAAAATTTTTTGATGTTGTTTCTCTGTCAGATTTTTACAAAGTACCAGTCATGAATCAAGACAAACGATGCAAAAATCACCTTCCTTTTCCTTCTCTTTTCTGAGTTCGGAGCCCAGACAAACATAACTGTAATCACATGCAAGTGAGGGCTTCATTTTTTAATATAAAATTTTGGAATAGAATATCAGTGGGAAGGTGGAAACAGAACTTTGGTGGTGGGCATGGGATGGACTATATCCTGTAATCTTATAATCTTGTAAGGCCCTACTAAATCACAAATGAAAACTTAAAAAAAATAACTAATTTAAAAAAGCATTTCTAGTGGTCAAAGTCTAGAAAGCGCACACGCACACACACACACACACACACACACACACACACACACACACTGGCTGCTTGGGACTTTTCCAGAGCTAAATAAGCTATTTGAAAATAAGCTCACACTCACACATAATCTTTTTTTTTTTCCTCCCTGGTATAAGTTTTTTAAGGTAGTAACTCAGGGAGATTTATTTTTTAATCTTATTATCTTTATTTACTTATTTATTGGATAGAGACAGTCAGAAATTGAGAGGAGGAGGGAAGCTAGAGAGGGAGAAAGACAGAAAGACACCTACAGACCTGCTTCACCACTTGCAAAGCTTTCCCCCCTGTAGGTGGGGACCGGGGGCTCGAACCCGGGTCCTTGTACTCTGTAGCATGTGTGCTCAACCAGGTGCACCACCACCCAGCCCCGGGAGATTTTGTTGCATTGGCTTTGGGGATGTTTCTGGGAACTTGACAATCACTTACAACATTTTTCCCCTCTGAGAAAAACCTCCTTCTCAGAGCCACACAATCAACCTAGAGGTAAACTTGTAGAAATAGGCATACTCCTAAGTGGAGACTTCCTGTTTAGTCCACATTCAGATGCACTGAAAAAGCAGAGACAGGAAGACCGGGAGGGTGAAGGTGAGAAATATATGTGTATACTAGATTAAAGTTTTCTGTTTTTTTTATTTTTTTCTCCTTCCAAAGTACCTTCAAGATGGAATTTTTAGAAGTCAACATATGTTGGGATGGAGAGGAGGGAGAAATCTTATGTTACCTCCATGCAAGGACTTCTAAGGCTGTCCTCAAAACCTCTTTCTAACTGCCCCCACAACCGTCTACTCTTTCCATGTCCACGGATGGAAAGCCACTAATTCCAGGTCATCTCAGATTAGAAATGCCTGAACAAAAAATAAGGGTCCAAATACACACATTTCATTGATTGTCTCTAGCTAGTGACTTTTAGTTCAGAGTTTTCACTGGTTGATTCTATTTGATGAAGTGAAGGATATGTGGGTGACCATTTCTAGATGCATCCCAAGGGCCAGGTTGTGTCAGCAAATAAGCTATAGGCCTAGGTTGAAAGCGTTTCCTCTCAGGGACACTGTGACAATTTACTTCACGTCATCCACCAGTGGGAGGTTTGTTATAAAACCAGTGTATGTACTGTAATAAACATCCTTGAAAAGATAAGTATTTCTCTTCAGAATTTTGGAACCCTGTAGAATATTTACTCACAAGTCAAAATAATTTGGACTTGATTGTTATCAGAGTTTATGTATGTGTAACTTTTATTATAAAACCAGTATATACTCAAGCAAAAAAAAAAAAAAAAGAGGAGAAGGCAGGTGGTAACACAGCAGGCTTAGCACAAAGGGTGTGAAGCGCAAGGACTGGTGTAAGGACCCAGGTTCGAGCCCCCCGGCTTCCCACCTGCAGAGGGGTGGCTTCACAGGTGGTGAAGCAGGTCTGCAGGTGTCTGTCTTTCTCCCCCCCACCTCCCCGTCTTCCCCTCCTCCCTGGATTTCTCTCTGTCCTATCCAACAATAACAACAAAAACAATAACAATAAGGACAACAAAATGGAAAAAATGGCCTTCCGGAGCAGTGGGTTCATAGTGCAGACACCACCGAGATCCAGCAGAAACCCTGCAGGCAAAAACAAAACAAAAAAAACATAGAAATATAATAATAAAAAAAACCCAGTCTACAGAGACAGCACCCATTAAGATTATTCATTAGCCATGTGTTTTGAGTACCTCTGGAATAGCTAGCAGCATTTCCTGCTTAGTCTTGAAAATATCACCCGCAGGCCCCAGTCATTCTCCGTGCTGTCATCTCATTTGACTGCTGCTGTTGACGTAGACTGCTATTGAAAACAATCTCATTTGTATGACTTATGACTTCTTCCCCATCTCCTGCTACTGGAATTGAATCCCCTCTGTCTGTTCCCAGTGCTGAGCACACAGTTGATGCTTGATAAATATTTCTTAAATGAATTAATATTCTTTCCTGTGGTACACATATGACCTCTGTGATCAATTCAGGATACTTCACAACACTGTGTTTTTGGTATTGACCCAATGTCTGAAAGAATTCTACTCAAAGTTTTCTTAGGCTTGATATTCTATTATAAAGAGCACGAATTTTTACTTCAATTTAATGACTACTGTATCTGAAGGAATTCTGTACAGATTAAAGTAGTTACAATGATATTGTTTAAAAAAATGCTTTCCAAATGACAGAGGACTTGTTCATTTAGGATTTTAGTAGTCTAATCCTTCCCCTCTTGAGAATACCATGGGTCAAACTTGACAATGCAAAACTTATGTGAGAACACACATAACTAGGGAAATAGAAAGTGCTCTCTTTTCATGCCCTAAAGTCAAAGTTTTTGATATTTCCCAAATGCTTCTTTGACAGAACAGTGTTGTTATTATGCCAAAGGAATTCAGAGTACTGTGGGAAAAATATAAACATGAGTATCCTATTAACAATGACGGGTGTCTGGGAAGATTCTTATTTATTTATTTATTTATTTCTAGATTCTTATCACTGCCCTTGGACATAATGGAACACATACCAAAAAATATATATCCAGTTTCCCATGTGGAATTTTTTTTACTCTAAAGAGCATTAAATTTTTTTATTTTTTTAATATTTTATTTATTTATTTTCCTTTTTTGTTGCCCTTGTTGTTTTTATCATTGTTGTGGTTATTATTATTGTTGTTGATGTTGTTGTTGCCGAAAAGGACAGAGAGAAATGGAGAGAGGAGGGGAAGACAGAGAGGGGGAGAGAAAGATAGACACCTGCAGACCTGCTACACCACTTGTGAAGCATAGTCCCCTGCAGATGGGGAACCAGGGGCTCGAATGGTCCTTGTGCTTTGTGCCACGTGTGCTTAACCCACTGCGCTACCTCCCGACTCACAAATTTATTTATTTTTATCTTTATTTATTTATTATTCAATAGAAACAAAGAGAAATTGAGACGTGAGGAGGAGCTATAGAGAGGGAAAGAAACAGAGAGACACCTGCAGCCTTGTTTCTCAACTCATGGAGCTTTCCTTCTGCAGGTAGGGCCCAGGGGAGCATGAACCCAGGTCCTCTCACACTGTAATGTGTGTGCTTAACCAGGCGTGCCACTGCCTGGCCCCAGAGCATTAAATTTATTCACATACATCATTGCAACATAGCTCCAAAGTCAATAAACATGACACTATTATTATGCCCACACTACAGAACTAAAATCAAACATTGCAATCACTGTGTGCTAAGCATGGCATGGCTTGCTCAGTTCTGTGCTAAGTATAAAAAAGAGTTTGGATAAAACAAGTATTGGATACAATTTGGGAGATAAAGTGAAGAATGCAAAAGAGAGAGAGAGAGAGGGAGTGTGTGTGTGTGTGTGTGTGTGTGTGTGTGTGTGTGTGTGTGTGTGTGTGTGTGTGTGTAAAATCAATGGTATTCATTTACTGCATGAGCCCGAGTCTAAGGATGGAATTAGAAGGTGTGGGCAACAAAGAAATGTGTGATTTCTGAAGATGGGAGGGAAGTAGGGAAGATAACAAGGGCAGTGACAATAACAGTATCCCCTTGCATGGACTGAACTGCAGGGATAGTTCTAAGTGCTTGGCAGAAACACTCTTAATCGCCACAACAACTTTATGAAGTTGATTCAATTAAGATGTCTACTTCACAGATGAGAAACTGACTGAAAAGATAAAGAAGTTGCCAAGTCATGCAGCAAGTGGGATTAGGGAGAGAATGACACAAAACAGTCATGAACTGGACCTGGAAATTGGGGCTGGAGAGCGACCAGCTGGAGAAAGATTCCAATTGAGATAGTGAGGTTAAAGGCAGAGGATAAGAACATACTGCTTATGTAGAACTCCATCAAGTTGTTGGGTTCAAGATCCCTTTGGACTCTTCACAACTATTAAGCACCTACAAAGAACTCCTGTCATCTGTTAAAAATTATCATACAGAAATTCAAACTGAGAAACGTTAAGACATTTAGCCTTAAAATATTCAATGGCAGTAAAGAGCCATGACACACAGCATAAATAATACTTTTAGGAATAATAGCGAGATTTTTTTTTCCAAAACAATGTTTAGTGAGGAGTTTAAATTGGCAAATTTTTGCCTGTCTGGCTTAAATAGGAGGCAGCTGGATTCTCATGTCTCTTTCTGTGTAAGTCTGCTTTGATTCACTGTTTTGCTTTAAACAAAAGAACTAAAGTCTGCCACAGACGTGCAGTTAGAAAAGAGAGGATTCAGGGAAATAAGAAATTGTACCCATCTGTCAACAAGTGTACTGTGAACAATTAATCTCTCAATAAAATGATAAAAGAAAAATAAATAGAGCTATCTGAGTAATTTTTGCAAGTAACTGTGGTAAAACTTTGACTCAAGATCAAAACTTGAAATGTTGTCATTTCTTTCCTCTATTTCTAGTTTGTTGTAGGAGCATTTATATATACAAGAAAATCCATTAGTTTTACTACTGCAATAGGATAAAGTTTAAAAAAAAAACATTTTATTTATTTAATTATTTGATAGAGAAGGGAAGAAGGGGGAGAGAGAAAGAGAGGCACCTGCAATATTGCTTCACCACTGGAGAAGCTTCCATTCCTGCAGGTGGGGACTAGGGACTTGAACCCTGTCCTCAGACATCGTCATGTATGGGCTCAAGCAGGTACACCATTGCCTGGCCCTGTTGCACGTCACTTCCCTTCTTGCCTCTAACCTCCTATGAGGATGACCTGTTTCTGTCACAAAAATTTTGTCTTTTCTAAGATTTTCATATCAGTGGAATCATGCATATCCTTTGGTGCTTTCTTTCATTTAGCATCCTGTTTTTGTGATTTGTCCAGGGGGCATGTTCTTTATCCTCTTTTCATTGCTAAGTACTTTTCCATTGCATGGGAATGCCATCATTTGTTTACATCTTCACCAAGAGTTAAATATTTGGGTCTCTTCCAGTTTGGCCCCTTAAACATTCCACCTGCCTCTTTTTTGCTGCTCTCATATGGTGCCAGGATGATGAAAGTGAAAATAAATTGACCATGATGGAACTCTGGGGCTGTTTCTGGGTGCTCTAATCTGAATTCTCATCTATTTTTACACTCATGCCTTATTGTGTTGGTTACTATAGCTTTAAGATAAATCATGAAGTCAGGTAGTATGAATCCTCTAATTTTTTTTAGTTTATTTATAAAATGGAAATATTGACTAGCCCATAGGATAAGAGGAGTAAAATTCCACAATATTCCTACCGCCAGAAGTCTGTATCCCATCCTCTCTCTTGAAAGCTTTTTTATTCTTTACCCCTCTGGGAGTATGGACCCAGGATCATTATGGGGTGCAGAAGATGGAAGGTCTGGCTTCTGTAATTGCTTCCCCACTGAACATGGGCATTGACAGGTCAATCCATACTCCCAGCCTGTCTCTCTCTTTCCCTCGTGGGGCAGGGATCTAGGGAGGTGGGGCTCCAGGACACATTGATGAGGTTGTTTTCCCAGGGAAGTCAGATTGGCTTCGTGGTAGCATCTGTAACTTGGTGGTGAAAAAAAACATTAAGATATAAAGTGAACAAATTGTTAGGTAATCAGGATTCTGAAGGCAAGAATATAGCAGCTGAGATTTGGGGGGTCTCCATTTTGGATAAAGCTAGTAGGTCTGTTTTTGGTATATTCCAAGGGGCCCATGACTTTACTAGCTTTTGTCTGAACCTAACAGTGAATCCTCTAATTCTAGTGCATTTTTTTTCTGAAAATTTTGTCAGATTTTTAAAGCTATTTTAAAATCCTGTGAAGGGTTTGGTTGGGGGTGGATCAAATCAATGAACTGTTTTGGGGAGGACTGTCATCTTAATTTTAAATCTTCTATCCTAGGAACAACAAGATAAGTTCTTCAAAGCTAATCTACTGGCTTTTTAAAATTTTATTTATTTAAAAAAGAAGACATTAACAAAATCGTAGGATAAGAGGGATACAATTCCACACAATTCCCACCACCAGATCTCTGTATCCCATCCCTTCCCCTGATAGCTTTCCCATTCTTTATCCTTCTGGGAGTATGGACCATTGTGGGATGCAGAAGGTGGAAGGTCTGGCTTCTGTAATTGCTTCCCTGCTGAACATGGGTGTTGACTGATCGATCCATACTCCCAGTCTGCCTCTCTCTTTCCCCAGTAGGGGGTGTCTCTGGGGAAGCGGAGCTCCAGGACACATTGGTGGGGTTATCTATCCAGGGAAGTCTGGTCATCAACAGAAGTTGAGAAAGAAGAACAGAAAGGGAAACTAAAAGCAGGATTTGACTTAATCTGGAGTAGGGCACCAAAGTAAAAACCCTGGGATGAGGGTGAGGGTGGACATTTGGCTTCCCGGGGTGGAACGGGGTAGGTGGAATGGAACACAGTCTTTTGGTGGTGGGAATGGTGTTTATGTACACTCCTATTAACTTGTAGTCATATAAATCACTATTTAATTAATATGAGAGGGGAAAATTGATTGTATATCTCAAAGTTTTTAAAGCACAGACTGAGTCTTTTTAATACATAGACTGAGTCTTTGATATGTTGACTCTCTCAAAAGCCTAGACCAGAGAGAATAGAAGCAACCAGTGGCACAGTTATATACAAGATGTTAGGTATTATACAGAAAATCCTAACAAAAGGACTTTTCAAAGTTAACCCAATTACCAAATAATGTGATGATAACAATAACTATCTATAGTCTTCTTGAACCCTAAGACAGAAGGAACCTCACATTTCCACTATAGAGCCTATATTTCCCCCAGTCCTGGAACCTTAGGGTGGGGCGCACTTTCCTGCATGCTTCTCTCAATTCATACCAAATAATATTGCATCTGCCGATCCCAGCCTAATCAACGCAATGAGTGCCACCTCAGCATGCTTCACTTCAGACTGTGTCCAGAGACTTCAGGTGTGGAATGACAACCCTTCAGCTTCATTAATCTACTGTTTTTATATGCCTTTTTTTTTTTTAAGAAAGGATTAATTAACAAAACCATAGGGTAGGAGGGGTACAACTCCACACAATTCCCACCACCCCATCTCCATATCCCACCCCCTCCCCAGTAGCTTTCCCATTCTCTATCCCTCTGGGAGCATGGACCCAGGGTCATTGTGGGTTGCAGAAGGTAGAAGGTCTGGCTTCTATAATTGCTTCCCCGCTGAACATGGGCGTTGACTGGTCGGTCCATACTCCCAGTCTGCCTCTCTCTTTCCCTAGTAGGGTGGGTCTCTGGGGAAGCTGAGCTCCAGGACATATTGGTGGGGTCTTCAATCCAGGGAAGTCTGGCCGGCATCCTGATGACACCTGGAACCTGGTGACTGAAAAGAGAGTTAACATACAAAGCCAAACAAATTGTTGAGCAATTTTATATGCCCTTTGAGCTAACAATGGTATTTAAGTTTTGGAAAGGTTGTAAAAACAAATCAACAAAAAAGCAAAGACTATTCCACAGAGACCAACGAAGCCAGAAAAACCAATCAACATTTACTCTTTGGTCCTTTGTAAACCTCTGTTCAAACTTTTGAATATGACATCTCTCTCCATGCTTTTACCTCTTTAATTTCCCTTTGCAGTGTCTTGTAGTTTTTAACGCATGGGTCTCACACACTTTTTATTGCATTTATACCCCAGTGTCTATTATTATTTACCATACTCTGAGAATCATATACATGGGGAATAGACAGAGTACACAGATTTCTTTTTGTCTTAAACAGTGAGATTACACAGGAGAAATCCTAGAATATTATTTTAATATTATGGTATAAGGACCCACACAGACTAGATAAATTTTTTAAAAAAGCATGCACAATCTGCAATATTTAAAACAAGTACTAGAGATAGCAGGCGAGAGAGGAGGGAGAGGAAAGGGAGTAAATTCAAAAACCCTTTCAAAGGAAGGAAAAGCAGGATTGGTAATGGATTGTATAAAGAGGATGAAAGAGCAGGAAAAGGCAAAGACAACTTCAAGGTTTCCAGCCTGTGATGCTCAATGACTTGTTCATGGTGATTTTTATTTGGGCTCCTTTTATCATCAGGATGCACAAATGGGATTTGCCCACATCTAGCTGTTGTGGCTCCCAACATTCTGAGTTCCCATTGAAATTACCTGCTACCTCTTCACACCCTGTTAGTGAACAGGTAGTATTTTGATGGCTGTTATATGATCAGGGAAATCCTGGATCTTGGTGGTGGGTGGAACATGACTCTCTTTCAATTTTTGTTTCAATTAATTACTCCTTAATATTCAGAATCTTCGTGGGCTCTGTGGCAACCTACAAGAACATTATTTTCACCACCAGGTTTGTTTGGAAATCATTAGCCCTGTCAGACTTTTATATTATTTATGACACATAAATTTGTTGTTCTTTTCTTTCCTTCTCCCTCCCTTTGACTGTCTTTTGAAGTTGCATTATTAAACCTCCTTAAAAATATTTATGTGTGTTTAGTTAACAAAAGCTCCTGTAAGTTGAATCCATGCTGGGAAAAGGTTCAGGTAAGCTCTCTATATAAGCTTACAGACAATTGTGTAAATCTTCAGCCATTAAAGAGAAAGGAGAAAAAAGCCACCCTCATTACACTGCTGTCATTTACTCTTCATCTCCTGTCCTCTTTAGCAGCACTAAGATGGGATGTAAATTTGCCAGTTAATGCTGTTAGAAAATGGATGGTTCAAGAAGGGCAGGAATTAGAGATCAGTATTAGGTGCAGATAAGCTCCTTCTCCTCCGCAGTGGCGGCTGTTTAACATTCATGGGAAAATCATCATCAAACAGCGTTATCACAGCTCTGTTGATGGCTGAGGAACTTCATCACTATGATAATTTTTTTTATAGCTGTGAGCCAAAAAGCTCCCTTTTATTTCTTCTGTCTAGAGCTTGATAGAAGCTTGTTTATATGGGGAGGATACAGCCAACCCTCGGCTCTGGGCTGCCGGATTTGATTTCTGCCCCTACCCTGCTCTCTCTGTATGCATGCTGCACTAAACAGTCCTACTGATAATATATATATATATATATATATATATATATATATATATATATATATATATATGTCTCTTTATATGGAAGTCCTCCAACAATCCTTCAAAGCAGAACAGATATTTTTATGATCAGTAATTCAAAGTTTGACAAGCGATGCCATTCTGTAATGAAACTGTCATCCATTTTATTGTGAGCAAAATGCTAACTTGATAAATGGAACATGGAGAGGAAGGGGTGGGTGGGAATTGGGGGAGGCAAGCAGGCCAGAAGCAAGAGAAATAAATGCCTGGCTCTGAATACCTGCAAAGCAGAGTACTCACAAAACAGTCCCAAGTGTCCCTCAATAGCCTGTTTCCCGTCAATGAGCTGAGTTAGTTCCTTGCGGGGAATTCTTCCTTTCTGAGTCTGAGAGCAGAATCCACTGGAAAGATAAACTGGGTCTTCTGTCCTTTTTCTTTTTTTAGTCCTTTTTTTTTTATTTTTTTTTATTTTCAGAGTGTTTGGGGACAACATTGGTTGTGTTACTCTACACTTACAGGATTTGCTTAAGGACACACAATCTTCACACACGATATTTCTCGGACATGTTTAGACATCTTTAAGTGTATTGAAGATAAAAGTCACTGCCAGGGCTCACAGCCTAAATGGGGCAAGAATGGAAGGGATTCTTCCCAGGTAGATAAGGAGACGATTCAAAGGAAATTTACATGTATTAAGGTATTCAAGCCTATGCTTCGCTGCGGCCTTGGCCTCATTTTTGGAGACTGAACTGCTCTAACTAACTGGCTTCTCTCCCTTTTCAGAAGAGTGAGGAAATAGGGTCCCCAAAAACCATTTTGTAGTCTGGACAGAAAAGTACTGTTCACACCAGTGACTGGGATTTGAATTCAGGGTTGATTTAACGACTTCAATCATTCACTTCCAACCCCATTGCGGTCCCTTTCTTTCCCCCTGCAGACTCCCAGGCCTGCCTTGATGGGCTGAATTATGCTTGGAGTTTGGAGATAAGGATTTTTGTCTACCAGGTTCAGCAGAGACGACCAAACTCATTTCCCAGCAGACTCGAGTTTGAATCCAGTTAGGATCCTAGAGGTGAAAGGCTAGTGCCTTATCATTTAAGTATAGCCATTGCAGCATGAGTTTAAAAGAGGTACGGCAGGAGGAAGGGGTGGCAAGCTTCCTAGAAGGATAATCTTGGGGAGTGCCGGCTAGCTTTTCCCTAAAGATCAGATAGTCCCCTCCATCCCTAAATAGCTTTGACCACCTCTGACTTCTCAAGATCAGGAGGTAAAGGATGCATCCCCATGCCAAGATTTTCTGTTCCATGTTCGTCAAGGGGGAAAAAGTCTAAGGCGGTGTTTAATTTTCATGAGCAAACTTCTGGACTGTCATAGGTTTAGGATTTAACACTTTGAGCTTCTGGTTGCTGGCAGGGAAAAATGTTACAGCGCCCTCTAAAGGCAGTTATTAGATATTATCTGATACTTGTTCTCAACCCCCTCTGAAGTACATAAGTGAGGGAGTGGGGGGAATGTTACTTTCTAATGTCTGTTCAGTGGCCTATCCATCTCAATGACCCATCCATGAACCCCTTCTCTCCACTGAGGTCATCCTATCCAAGTGAAATTCTTTATCTTTCTTCTCTTTTCTTCCTGTCCTCCTCCTCGTCATCTCCTTCTCTTTCCTCCTCTCTCCTTTCATTCTCTCTTTTGTCATAGCTTCATTGTTTCTTGTCTAATTTTTGAGAGGGAAAGGGAGAGAAAGAGAGAGACCACTGCACCAAAGCTTCCTTTAGTACCATCATGCACCCATGGGGTGCATGGGGGAATGGGGGTGCTCAAACCTGGGTTCCCCCACATGACACAGAAGCTGCCTTCTCAGCTGAGCTAACTCACTAGCCCCACCCTTCCTTTCTCAGTTAATGGAAACTCCAGGAAAAATATCACCATTCTTCACTAGTTCATTGTCTCTTTGTCTCCCTTGTAATATAAGCTCTGTGAGGGAAGACATTTGTGTCTCTTCTCTTCTTCAAAATACTGATTTGGCTAAAGATCCATGGCCAAGAACAGAGCTTGACATGCAGTAGGTGCTTGGGAAATACTGGGGAAGTAGAGGGAGCTGGAGCTGAAGCCTGGAAGGGCCCTGGGCACAGCAGCACAAAGCCCTGGGAGTTAAATTGGCCGGCAGAGAAACCCCTCAGGGCAGCAGGAACATTGCAGGAACATTGGTGACCAGAAGTTACCAAAACAGCCCCTTTGTTTCTTGCATATGAGAAAGAAAGAACTGTGTTCACTGCTACAGTTGGTCCTTAAAGGAATCGGATCCAGAGGAAGAGAAAGAAATATTGTTCAGTGACTCTGCATAGTATTTATAAGGACAGTATGACTATAAGTCACGAATCAGAAGGAAACTATTGAAGAAAGGGGTCAAGTAGAACAGGGGTAGGGGGGGGTAATAGGAAATCCAGTTCCTAGAAAGACCTGGAACACCAACCACTGTTCTCCAAAGCAGAATTTCTGACCCACAAGCAGGAGGAGACCACATGTAGCAGTCACTGAATCACACATCTCCTAATTTAGTTCATTTTGCACTAACTACAAGACATGGCTTTGAGTTCACAAGAACAAAGGATGACAATGATAATTTCCTTTGCTTCTTTTGCCAAGCCATCAGCAATTTTCTAGCCTTTTTTCAGCTCTTAAATCCACCCATCTATCTCATTATCTTGAATTAGCCTTATATATTTCTTAGAAACAAAAATTTAATTAACCTTTTAGTAACTAGAACCCATTACAGAAATATCTTACATTCACAGTATGTAGGGTTTGACATACTTATTAATTAATGCATTTTTTTGCCTAATTTTATCTTTGGAGCTAAGAATACTCTCATAAGACTTTCGTTTTAACTTGAACACATACACACACACACACACACACACACACACACACACACACCACACACACACACACTCGCGCATGTGGCTGCATTTGACTGATGCTATAGCATAGGTCAGTTTTGAAACAAATCCAAGTTCACATCAGTCTTTACATTTTCAGACTGCCTGTGAATATTGGGACTTCTTCTGGAATGTGGAAAGGTAATCTAACCACATCTGACTTTATGTCAATTAAAAGATGAATATAATCAGCTGTTATTTTTTTCATTGATACTATTTGCCATGGCTTGAAGAAGTCCCATTTGAATCTATTTTTTAAAATACCTATTTAATTAGTTGTGACTGAGTGAAGCAGAGTGTCCCTCCAATTTTTCATTGCCAGAGATCAAACAAACTCAGGACTTTGGGCATGCAATTCACATGCTCCAAACTCTACCTCCTAGATTACCCATTTGAGTCTCTCTAACTGCTCAGAACCGAAAGATATTTTGTAACCCAGAGACTACTCCTTCTGTTTCAGGCATTAAGGGGAAAAATAACTGATTCTATTTTGCTTGTTTATTCTTGGGTAGAGGTAGAGAGGCAGAGAAAGTATAAGGGTCCACAACACGGAAGCTTCTTTTAGTGTGGTGGAGGTCAGGCTTGAACCCGGGTCACACACATGGCAAAGGAGAGCACATCCAAGTGAGCTACAAGCTGGTCCTCATACTGGTAGCAGCTGGCCAGGACTGGGTGGTAACATTTGAGTCAAAGCCTGCTTTCTATAATGCACTTTATTGGACTATTTCCTCATTCAGCTCCTTTACTTCACATTCTTCTTCTTCTTCCTCTTCTTCTTCCTCTTCCTCTTCTTCTTCTTCTTCTTCCTCTTCCTCCTCTTCTTCTTCTCCTCCTTCTCCTTCTCCCTCTCCCTCTTCCTCTCCTTCTTCTCCTTCTTCTTCTCCTCCTCCTCCTTCTTCTTCTCCTTCTTCTTTTTCTTCTTCTTCTTTAGATGAATTTTACTTAATATGGTAATTATTATTTTTATTTATTTATAAAATGGATATATTGACAAGACCATAGGATAAGAGGGTACAATTCCACACATTTCCTACCACCAGCACTACATATCCCATCCCCTCCTTTGAAAGCTTACCTATTCTTTATCCCTCTGGGAGCATGGACCCAGGATCATAATGGGATGTAGGAGGAGGAAGGTCTGGCTTCTGTAATTGCTTCTCCACTGAAGATGGGTATTGGCAGGTCGATCCATACTCCCAGCCTGTTTCTATCTTTCCCTAGTGAGGTGGGGCTCTGGGGAATCGGGGCTCCAGGACATATTGGTGAGTTGTCTGCCCAGGGAAGTCAGGTTGCAGAAAAAGCATTAAGATATAAAGCAGACCAAATTGTTAAATAATTCGGATCCTAAAGGCAAGAATATAGCAGGTGAGATTTGAGGTTTTCATTTTGGAGAAAGCTAGTAGGTCTATTTTAGGCATATTCCAAGGGGTCCACGACTTTATTAATTTTTGCCTGAGCCCAACAGTTAACATGCAGGTGGACCAAAGGTATTGTCTAGGGAGACGGTGTCAGAAATGGGGATAAGACTGGAAAGCGGTATCAGGGAAGAGAGTAACTCCCAAATATGGGAAAAGTATATAAATATTGTTGACTGTAAACCCCATCGATTTGATCTGACCTTATTTGTCGCAGGAGCCTGTATAACCTCTACATCTCTGTAGGTCTGAGCTCATGCATTCTTCTTTTTTAATCAATCAATTCTTTAAGAAATACTATTATTATTTTATGAAAAAGAACAAGAGATAGAGAACAGAATACTGTTCAATTTGGCCATATGGAGGTGCCAGGGATTAAACTCACAGCCACTAGGGCCTCAGGCATGCAAGTCCTGTGCTCTACCTAGCAGTCTTTAGGAAGATAGTTGCTATTAAGGAATGACAAGAATCTATGCTTGGGCTCCTGTGCTGAATATGGGCCCCAGATCAAATTGATGGGGTTTACAGTCAACAATATTCATATACTGTTGCCATACTTGGGAGCTACTCTCTTCCCTGATCCAGCTTCCTAGCCCTTTTTTCCAGCCATGACATCATCTCCCCAGACAACCTGGGTCCACCTGCATAGCAGATGTCAGGCTCAGGCAAAACCTAATAAAGTCTTGGACCCTTTGGCATATACCTAAAATAGGCCTACTAGCTATTTCCAAAACAAAAAACCCAAACCTTCATCTGCAATATTCCAGCCTTTAGGTTCATGATTAGTCAACATTTTGTATGGCTTTATATGTCAACTCTTTTTCAGACACCAGGTTCCAGATGCTACCATGATGCCAACCAGACTTCCCTGTTCAGATGACCCAGAACTGGAGTTCCGCTTCCTTAGAGCCCTGCCCCACTAGAGAAAGAGAGAGACAGGCTGGGAGTATGAATCGACCTGTCAATGCTTATGTTCAGTGTGGAAGCAATTACAGAAGGCAGACCTTCCACCTTCTGCATCCCATAATGAACCTGGGTCCATATTCCCATGAGGTTAAAGAATAGGAAAGCTATCAGGGGAGGGGATGGGATACGGCGCTCTGGTGGTGGGAATTGTAGCCCTCTTATCCTATGGTCTTGTCAGTGTTTCCATTTTATAAATTAATTAATTAATTAAAAAGATAAATAATTGGGAGTCAAGTGGTAGCACAGTGGATTAAGCGCATGTGGCTCAAAGCACAAGGTCTGGTGTAAGCATGCAAGTTCAAGTCCCCAGCTCCCCACCTACAGGGGGGTCACTTCACAGTCAGTGAAGCAGGTCTGCAGGTGTCTATCCTTCTCTCCCTCTCTCTGTTTCCCCCTCCTCTCTCCATTTCTCTCTGTCCTATCTAACAATGACGACGATTACAACAATAATAAAAAGGCAACAAAAAATAAAATAAAATTACATATAAGCAAAAAAAGAAAAGAAGAGAAGAGAAAAGAGAAGAAAAGAAAAGAATCTATGCTTGGGGCTTCACCACCAGGTCCTTGAACCAATATCTGTCCTGTTTCTACTGGGACAAGGTCAATGACGTCTTGACTCTGGGACTCCCAGGTCACAGGCCACCCTGAACATAGCACACACCAGAGCAGACCTGTCACCACTCCGTTTCCTTTGTGAGACTATGAATATTCCACGCCTTCTCCTGGTTGATTAAGAAGCCTTTCCCTTGGCTTCCCTTTGTTCTCCTCATCTAATCTCTTAATGGAAGTTGCTAATTAAATTCCTATAGCCATTTTTTTTTTACAGTGTTTTGAATAGCAGAGTCTGTCAACCGCAGGGAAAGTGTATATTCTTATCAGCACGCCTGTTGCCTGGAGGAGCGGAGGCCTCTCTGACAGATGGCTTCCCAGGAAGGCCTAGCAGGCCTCACATCTGCAGCACCTGTCAGCTGAGGCGAGGTGGCGGCAGAGACAGGGAGCAAGGCTGCAACTCAGGGCCCTCCCAGCTCAAGCTGCAGGGTGTATTTCCTTGCCTCTCCCCTGGAACCTGGCTCACTGAAGACATGTATCCTGAGCAGGACCTTGGTTTTGTTGTTGTTGTTGTTGTTTATGCATCCTCTGATGCTGTCCCATGAATAGTCATGGATCCATTTTAGTGCGAGTTGATTATCAATTCTCTAAATGAAATTCACAAAGCAGCTGAGAGCCTAATGTTTGTGCCAATATTCCTTTTTACTCAACACAAGTCATGTGTTCGAGTCCCATTACAGTTACTTATTGCTATCTGCTGGGAGGCAGCAAGGACTTGGGACAGGGCAGAATAGTCTCTTGTGCAAAATTTACATGGAGATGAAAGGTATAAATAAATACCTCCCCAAGAACCAAGCCCCACCCCACCCCCATTTTCCACAGAACTAGTCAACTGCACAGTTTGTTGCTGTTGTGAGTGGTTAATTGAAAGGTTAGCCACTGACACAGAAATCAGCACCAAATCAGTTCCTGCAAGGAGATATTTGCACCAAATCAAATGCTGGTGTTTGCCTAAAGCAAAGATTCATTTATTCTCTCTGCAAAGATTTTGTCCATGGCCAGCTGTTGTTAAATATTGGATCTGGGAAATAGAGGAGTTACCACAACTTACTTTCAGAGGGTAAGACACATAGGTCTACCCAAATCAGTCCCGAACTCTCAAAAGATCGTGTGTGTGTGTGTGTGTGTGTGTGTGTGTGTGTACACGTATACATGTATATTCATGATAATAAAAGAAAATTGGCTAGAGATTTGAAATGATTTTTAAAAGGCAGAAAGGATTGAGTCCATGAAGAAATAAGCCTAGGGTCGTGTACAAGTCCCAGGCTGGGGAGACAGCGTAATTGCTATGCAAAAGACTCTCCTGGATGAGAGTCAGAGGTTTTAGGTTCAACCCCCAGCACCACCACAAGCCAGAGGCAGCAGAGCTCTGGCCATTCTGTCTGTCTCTTTCTCAGTAGAACAGTAGGATAGGATAGGATAGGATAGGATAGGATAGGATAGGATAGGATAGGATAGGATAGGATAGGATAGGATGACACTACAGTCTACATGAGAACAATTCTAGGAGCATTCAAAGTGCAGAGGCCAAGAATACAGAAGGGAAGGGTCGCTCTGGTAATTGCCCAAATGTTTAAGCATGTAACTCAGCAATTTTATCTAATAGAATTACTTACACTTGTGTCTCATCTCTTCCTGGGCTTGGTGGGCAGTGGGATGCACAGCCTCTCACTTAAGGGGTGGTGTCTCCCTGGGGGATGAGGTAAATAGACACTGGACACAGGAAACTGGAGCAATTTCACAGAAGTGATTCAGAAAAGCTCTCTAGGGGTCATGTCACCCATGGCTATTCCTCCCTCACAGCTGGCTTATTGGCTGTACCCACAGCATCTCTGATCTTTCCTACCTGCCAAACTGCTCTCTCAGGAGGCCAAAAAGATGCAGATAATGGCAGCAGAGCTGGTGTTCCTCTCTCTGTCCATTTATCCCTTCAGAGATAAGCCAGTGTCTAGAAAATGTCACCTGATTTCAATAGGATGATGCTGTATATGGAAATCACAACCTACTCATATGTGCATGTTGTCAAGGGTCAAAGTACATTCGATGAAGGTGTCAGCATCATCATGCTCTCTGGTTGTAATGCTCTCTGGATCCTGATGAAAGAGTAATAAAATATTATTATTTAAGGTGAAAGAAATAAAGAAAGAAAGAAGGAAAGAAAGAAAGGAAGGAAGGAAGGAAGGAAGGAAGGAAGGAAGGAAGGAAGGAAGGAAGGAAGGAAGAAAGAAAATGTCACTTCTAAAATCCAGAACTTTCTTGCATGTTTACAAGTGTTCCTTTAATGGACACAGATATGAAGTCAGGTGCATGTTGGGATTGCATGCTGTGGAGAGCAGTACAATCCACAGGATGAATTCTCAGGAATGGAACTGCCTCCCCCTGAAGTGACAGCAGCATGTAACTTCTTCTATGTCTTGCTGTTATTCTTCCTTGAGTCAGAATTGGGCATTGGAGATTGAGAAATATCTCACCAGAAAAAGTGCCTGGCCTGTCATGAGTGTGGCCTGGGTTTGAGCCTTGGCATCACATGGCAGTGCCCCAGCACCAGCTGAATGATTCAGTCTCATCAACTTTCTTCAGTTTAGTTTTGACATCCAAAAACAGACTTTTCTGTTGTTGTTGTTTTTTTTTTGGGGGGGAGAGAGAGAAACCCTAAATGTTTGCTATGCAAACAAAACGTTTTAGTTGAATTAATTGGCCTGAAGAAGTGTTATCAAGGTCCTTAGTTCAGTCCGGTAGACTAAGTAGAATAGCACAGTTCAAAGACTGGACAGTATTTTTTTCTTGGGACTTGTGTTAGGCAGGAGTTGAAGAGGGGGTCCCTTTAGACTGGCTTACAAGGTTTGGCTTGATATGAGCACTGGGTGCTGTTGAATATCTGTTATGTAACACACACCCAAAGCAGTTGTAAAGTTATTCAGACAATGGCCAACCTTGGGAAGTTCCCAACTCATGAATATTGCAGATAGCCCATTTTCTTCACCTTGGGTTAAATCTGATACTTTTGAATAGGCTGTGAGGTGTTTGGGACTTTATCTGAGCCAGTGCCGCTCAGCTGAAAGGGAACTTGAATGGGTGAGGGAGTCATTCAAAAAATGCTTTTATTTGGTTTCAGAAACTTTCTTTGTTTTGATGTGCTCAGAACATCATCTATTTGAAGTCTGGCTCCACAAGAGTTTTTATCTCCAAAGCAAGAAAAAGTATGGTAATTTTAAATAAATAAGCCATGACAACAAAATGCATTTAAAAGAAGAAGAAGAAGAAGAAAGGACATTTCCAAGAGATTTGTGTGTTTTTGAACATGGGTAATTCCTATATAAAAGTGGAGACAAAGAAGTCTAAGCTTTTTCTTTGTTCTTTCTAAAAATATTCACATCTACCCAATTAAATTAACATATATTATCACAAATGTGTCATTCTCAAATTTCCCAAGCTCGGCTTATCACCCATCATTCTTTTATTCTTTTTCTCCCTTCTCTCTTTCTCTCTCTGTCTCTCTCTCTCTCTCTCTATTTGTTCGTGGCTGTCTTTCTGCAAACAAAACAACATTATTCACACCAATACGTGTATCTGATACAATGGGAGAAAGCTCTGGAAGCAACTTATCTGGGTGACCTCTGGCTCCTGTCTTTTTCTTTCTTTGCCTCTCTTCTGAGAAGGAACTATAGGACCCCACAATGGTTTGCCCTCCCCAATTTCTTTGTGCTCCAGAAGAATTCAGCACTGAAGCAAAAATCTAACTCCTAGCTTTATTCTGCAGGTGAGAGCAGTCTATCTTGGTTAAAGAGATAGACTCAATTCCTCTCACTATCTTAATTCATAAGTGATTTGAATAACCAGGGGGGAAGCTTTAGTAGATGGTCTCCTGATACACAGGTGAAAAAAATAAAATAAGCAATTGACTTCAAGTTCCCCTGGAAGTCAAAACCCCTTTGGAGAAGTTGGCCAGACTCTCAAAGTCATTTGTAAGATTGGAGATCATTGTATTTACATATGTGTGTAACATACACCTTGATATACACCAGTGAGAAATACAAGTCTAGAAGGATAGAGGGAAGTAGTCCAGTCCTTTCTGAATCAGGGCCAAGAAAACAGTCTCCTAGAAAGATTCCTGTTAAGTTTGAATTTAGACCTTCGAACCAACAATACGGAGAAAGAGAGAGAGATGTTTCAGAATGTTCTAATGCTGGTGGAATACTTAGAATAGTATCTTTAGATTCATTATGTTAAACAACACAAAAACATTTTCTGATTTAAACAGAAACTGAGCCCTCTACCAGGATATATGGAAAAATGAGGGAGCAGTTTAAATGTTTCTGACTTAAGTGTATCTTTGTGTTACTTGAGTGGCAAATAGCGTCTAGATAAATTGTTGCACGCTTAGAGATTATGGTAATGACACAAGAGAGCCTGATTCATGCCATTTTTGTAACATAAAAATTTGGTAGAAAGTAACTTACTCATGGTCCGGGAGGTGGTGCAGCGAATAAAGAAAGCACTGGATCCTCAACTATCAGGTCCCAAGTTCTGTCCCTGGCAGCACATGTACCAGAGTGATGTCTAATTCTGTCTCTCTCTGCCTGTCTTTCTCATGAATAAATAAATACATTCTTTTTAAAAAGGAAAGAAAGTAATTTACTCTATCTGAGAAGACAACATAATAGTTCTGCAAAAGACTTCCATTCCCAAGGTTCTAAGGTCCTCCAGGTTCAATCCCCAGCACTACCATAAGCCAGAGCTGAGCAGTGCTCTGGTCTCTCTCTCTCTCTCTCTCTCTCTCCAATCTAAATAAATAAATACTTTTAAAAGAAAGTAACTTACTCAAGAGCTAGGCAGTGGCACACCTAGTAGAGCACTTGTTACTATGTGTAAAAACCTGGGTTCAAGCCTCTAGTCTCCATCTGCAGGGAGAGAGACTTTACAAGCAGTGAAGAAAGGCTGCAGTTGTCTCTCTTTCTTCCTCCCTGGCTCCCCATCAACTTTTGGTTTCTCTCAGTCTTGCCAAATAAAAAAGAAAGGAGGAGAAGGAGGAGAAGGAGAAGGAGGAGGAGAAGAAGAAGAAGATGAAGGAGGAGGCGGAGGAGGAGGAAGAGGAGAAGGAGGAGGAAGAGGAGGAGAAGGATGGTGAGGGAGAAGAAGGGCCTCCATGAGTGGTAGGTAGATCCATCATGTAGTGATAACTCTGGTGGCAAAAAAAAAAGAAAGAAAAGATAACAAAATAAAGGTAACTCATTCATCTTCCCTGATGTTTATATTTCTTTTTTAATATTTTATTTATCTATTTTTTAATTTATTTGTAAAATGGAAATATTGACAAGACGATAGGATAAGAGGGGTACAATTCCACACAGTTCCCACCACCAGAACTTTGTATCCCATTTTCTCCATTAGAAGCTTTCCTATTCTTTATCCTTCTGTTAGCATAGACCCAGGATCATTATGGGATGCAGAAGATTGAAGGACTGGCTTCTGTAATTGCTTCCTGCTGAACATGGGCATTAACAAGTCAATCTATACTCCCAGCCTGTCTCACTCTTTCCTAGAGGGGCAGGGCTCTGGGAATGTGGTATTCTAGGACACATTGGTGTGGTTGTCTGCCTAGAGAAGTTAGGTTGTTGTCACGGTAGCATCTGCAACTTGGTGGTTGAAAAGCATTAAGATATAAAGCAAAACAAATTTTTAAATAATCAGAAATCTAAAGGCAAGAATATAGCAGATGGGATGATGTTTATATTTTTTACAAACTTCTCAGTAAATTCATTTCTTTAAATTGGTCTGTCACCAAGCCCCCAGGACTGTCCAGGCCAAGAATACACTTATAGCAACAAAGGTATCTTAACAAAGGTCACCAAAAACCTGAGCTTTGTTGGGGAAGACTAGGACACACAAAGACTTAGATGTACATTGGATACTTTGGTTAAAAGTCTCTCTCTCTCTCTCTCTCTCTCTCTCTGTTTCTCTCTCTCTGTGTGTCTCTCTCCTCTCATCTTACCAATACTTGTGGATCACCAACTATTATCCTTGTATGAAAGAGAAAGTTGAGATATAAAAACTATTTTGGCTAGCATCTTCCACTCCCACATTTGTCTTTGGCAAAAGTTGACTTATAATTTATCACTGATGGGCAGAAGATGTATGAAAACTCTGTAAAGAGAGGGCAGGTGAATTAACTCTCTTTTAAATATTTTACTTATTTTTATTTTAATGAGACGGGGAAACAGAGAGAAGGGCCAGAGCGCTGCTCAGCTCTGGCTTATGGGAGTGCTGAGGATTAAACCTGGGGCTTCATAGCATCAGGCATGAAAGCATTTTGCATCACCATTATGCTGTCTCCCCAGACCAATCTCTTAACTCTGCTCAGTTACCTAGCATCAACATTGATCACTCATGCTCAAAACTACAAAGTTGGTTCCTGCCTGGATGCTTTTAAAGCCTGTCATGAGTAGAGAACTTTGAGCCCTACCAGGCAGACAGGCAGAATGTCTGGGAAATTACTTTGAAGACACCAAATCATCATGGCTTGGAGATTAAGACTCTCACTCCCAAGTGGAAGCAGTTTCTAGGACAGAGTGTTAAAAATTGTTGCCTTTGTTAAAGATTCCATGTGCTTTCCCCTTTTCTGCCTCTGCTGTTAAGGGAATAAACAGACAAGGGGGCAGAGGTGTTTGGTGCAAAGACATAGTGGAGCCTATCCCCATATCAGGGGCAAACTCAGAACTGTTCTTTTGAAAGAGACTTCTGGTGTCAGCCTTCTTCTGAAATAAGGCTTTGGGAAAAACAATCAGAAAAAAAAAAAAAAAGAAAGAAAGAAAAAACACCACCTAGTCCGATTAAGCTCACAAAGAGACTACAGTTCTCCACATTATCTTAAGAAAAACAAAAGCCCCAAACACAGCCCACAGCCTCCCCTGTCAAGCAGACAGACATTAGAGTACATTAGCACTATCATTTGTATGTCTAGAAATACCAATAAAGTATGTGACTTGGCTTCATGTTCACACAAAGAAGGAGGACTATCCTTTTCAGGAAATTTCACAGAGACACTCACCAACAAAAAAAGTTGAGTAATTCAATCTCTGAAGAGCTCCATCACGCTAAGTTCAAAATTGCTAGGTTTTCAACTAATGTCCCTGATAAGTGATGATGGCAGAACTAAAGCAACCCATTATTAGGTAACCCGAGCGTCCCAGTCCCAGTGATCTGTAAGAGAGAAGAGTTGCCCTAAAACAGAACTAATGTGTTCACATCTACATTAATCTCTGGAGTCAAAAAGAGGCATTCTTTGTGGGCTTTATCTGGGTCCAAATGTCTGTCTCCAACAAGAAGCGATTTCGCACTGCCGAGGCAGCTATGCAAATAGTTCCAGTGTCTTTGTCCCATAGGCGTCATTTCTTAGGGACCCAGAGATACTGTCCTGTTGACTCACAGCTGTCTGACTTTGAGATCCCAGCCAAGTGTGGGTCTGTGTTTCTGTTGATTTCAGATCATAAAGGACCTGAAGTCTTTTAGTTGCCACCAGAGTTATTGCTGGGACTTGGTGCCTGCACTATGAATCCACCCACTACCCATGACCATTCCCACTTCCTCCCCTCTTTTTTTTTTTTTGTTACTTTATTTCTAATTTTTATTAGATAGGACAGAAAGAAATTAAGAGAGGATGTGAAGATAGAGTGAGGGAGAGAGAGATAGACACCTGCAGACTTAGTCCCTGCAGGTAGGGAGCAGGTGGCTCGAACCCCAGTCCTGGCACCAACACCCAGCTGGGACCTCAAGTCTTGAACTTGTGTGTGTGTGTGTGTGTGTGTGTGTGTGTGTGTGTGTGTGTGTGTGTGTGTGTGTGTGTGTGTGTGTGTTGTCAGGGACCGTGGAAAGTCATTCAGGGCTGTTTTCCTCTTTCATATCTCACTGTGTCCAACTTGCTCTCCAGCACAAGTTTCTTCTTGCAAAGTGTCGTGATGCTGATAAAGGTTGAGGTGCCCACCACCCTCTTTCAAATTCATTTACACAGAAGCCACTTGTCACTGCTAGTGGTTTGAAGCCTTGATCTCTTTTTCTGCTTTATTTCCCCTGGTTGAAATCAACATGACCCATGAGCCTTCCCTTATTTGGTAATGGTCTGGGAGAGAACCTGAAAACGGTCCACTTCACGGATGCCAGTGTGTGTCCCTTTCCCTCCCCTCCATGACAGTGTTAGCAGCAACCCTAGCAGACACCATCCCACTCTGCACGGGGTTCTCTGTTCAGGTTTGAATTTGAATAATCCCTCCCTCTAAGTAGAGTTTTAAAATCCTGAAATAAAACCACCTTAGTGGGGTCCGGCAGGCAGGGCAGAGGGTATAGAACTTAGAGGAGGGTTCTGTCATGGCTGCTGCTGCCTTGGAAACACGTTTCTATAAAGGAGTGTACTGGCATACATGAATTTGCATGTTGGCTCTGACAAGTCCAACAGAATTAAGTTAATAAGTATGATCTTTGGCAAATATGTTCAAGGCAAGTGTTTAATAGCCCTGTAGCAAAGTCGCTGCAGCCTGCCGGGTGGAACATTACTTTTCTCTCACGGAGCTCTCAGTCTGGGACAGTTCCCAGGAGATATCATGGGAAGGAAGAAATAGATCAAAATGAAGATTTTTTCTTAAAAGCAAGAGCTATAATAACTCCCAAAGCTTCTTGAATCTAGAACTTGCCCTTATAAGACAGTCTCCAGGAATCAGACAGGTTTTCCTATTTGTAATAGACAGCACTGTGAAATGGCTTACTCTAATCATGTGCTACTTGGCCATGTGGAGGCACAGGTTCAAAACTGGCCCCTATCACCCTGGTAGGTAATAAAGGTTCTAACTAGATCAGAGGCTCCCAGGCCTTCATGGATGCCAGAAACAGAGGAGCTTGTTGAAACCCAATGTGGATCTCCTCTCTGGTACTGCTGTTTAGTAGGGTTCATGGTGGGGTTCTAGAATTTGCATTTCTTTTTTTTTTCTAATTTTTTTTTTTGCTGATTTAATAATAATTGACAACTGTAGGATAAGAGGGATACAAGTCCATAATTCCTACCACCTGAGTTCCGTATCCCACCCCCTCCCTTGATAGCTCTCCTATTCTTTATCCCTCTGGGAGCATGGACTCAGGATCACTATGGGGTGCAGAAGGTGGAAGGTCTGGCTTCTGTAATTGCTGGACCTGGGCATTGGCAGGTCGATCCATACTCCCAGCCTGTTTCTATCTTTTCCTAGTGGGGCAGGACTCTAGAGACGTGGGGTTACAGGACACACTAGTGAGGTTATCTGTCTAGGGAAGTCAGGTTGGCATCTTGAGAGCATCTGCAACTTTGTGTCTGACAAAATCCTTAAGATATAAAGCAGAACAAATTGTTTAATAATCAGGAACCTGAGGGTGATGAGATTCAGGGTCTCCATTTCAAAAAAAGCTAGGAACTCCATTTTAGGTATATTCCAAGGGACTTATGACTTTACTAATTTTGTTCCCAGGTGGTGCTGATACTCCTGCCCTGGGAATCATGTTTTGAGAAGCATTGCTCTGGGGGCAAGTGAAGTTATGTCTGCTTGTCTTTGTCTTAATCAACAGGATTGGGTTTTTACATTTTATCATTTGTATTTATTATAATTTATATTATATAGTTTATAGTTATTATAGTTTATATTATTATAATTTGTAATTATCAGATTTATATTAAATAATTCTGTCTATAAAATTTTCTTTTGTGCCCTCAGAAGTGTAGGTTGGCCAAATTGAGCAGGTTAAAAAAATGTTTATCTTATTTTATTCCACCTGATATGAAGTCACAGACATTTTCACTCTATGTCATAAAGCATGTTTGACTAGTTCAATATGTCATTCAATGCTTAAGTCAGACAAACTTCAATTTACATATAATTTTTTTTGGAGCTGGGTGGTGGTACATCTGATTAAACACACAGGTTACTATCTTCAAGGACCCAGGTTCAAGGCCCCCAGTCCCCACCTGTAGGGTGAAAGCTTCACAAGCAGTGAAGCAGGGCTGCAGGTGTTTCTCTGCCTCTCTCCCTTTCTATCTTACCTTCCCCTTTCAATTTTTCTGTGTCTCTCTTCAATAAATAATCAAATAAATAATACTTAAAAAAGAAGAAGAAAATTTTTTTCTATAGCCTGCAGGGTAGGGTTATTGTTGCTTCACTGCTAGTGAAGCTTCCTCCTGTGGCATTGAAGTTTCCTGCAACCAGCAGTGTGGTGGCAAGTTATTCTAACATGACCTCTGTCCTCACGGAGAATGTATCCCTCCTGTGGGCAGAGCTATGTCTACACAATAAACAGTCCAAACGTGAATCTGCAGAGTACTGTGTCCAGTAGAGAGCATTAAATAGTGAGGTGTGCTCCAACTAGAGGCCCAGACTGGGGCCCACAGCCAATCCAGTGCACAGCCTGCTTTGGTGAGCTAAGAGTGGTTTCTACATTTGAGCCCCAAACAAGAGAAGTGTCAGCCCTCGCCCACTGCCTGCACCCCCCTCCAGAGGTTATATATACATAGTCTCCCTCTGAGTTGCTTCTTTAGGACTGAAGTCCCAAAGCCCAGAATAAAAGTTTGCTGCAGCATCTAAACTGTGACATCTGAGCCATAACCCCTGAACGGGTTCACACCTAATGGCCCCAAACCATTGTAGTTCTGTTTCTCTATTGAATGAACTTGGAATCTCCTCCCCCGCCCCCACCACCACCTTTGATCACTCATCTCTGCCGACTTTAAGATTATGAGAAAGAAACAGCCTGGCACATACCAGAGCATTTGGCTAAACTCACTAAAGCCCCATATCTGAGTGGTGGGACCTTCAGGAAGTGTGTGGAAGTTTATCAGAGAGTAGGACCAGCTGCCTTCCCATCTTCAAAACACTTCCGAGAAACAACCCACGCTCGCTCTGAATGATAGTGGTCTTTCAAAGTCTATACAAAGTAATAGGCAAGGAGACAAACCCAGGCAGACAGATATTCCAAATTACTGGTTCTTAACAAGCATGGTAATACATCAGTCAAAAGCAATAAATTTAAACTTAATGAAATCTCAATTTGCCTACAGTGCATTTCACTTTGACATTTTCTATGTTGCCACAGTGCTTTGATAAAGTTTTTTAAAATGCAAAGAAAGTGTCTGTGAGGCTAAAGACCAGACTTGGTGCCATTGTGACCGAGGCAGCATTACGTACTTAAGTTTCATCCTCTGGGCCCTGTGGCGGGCGGTGCCCCCCATACCAACTCAGGTGCAGTTTTCATTATCGTCCTGTGATTATGCATTTTACTGCATTTAACTGATAATACAACTACCAGCTCACCTTAAAAGAATTAGCTCGGAGGTTTCATTGCTTTCCAAATGGAATTCATTTGACAAACAAATGACAATTAGCCTCGTCTCTCAGTTTTGCGTCTGGGTGCTTTTTTGATTGAACCTAGACCAATTTACCATTTTTAAATGAGTTGAGACATTTACATTTAAAATGTCTAGAGAAAATTAGCCCTGGGACATCCAGCAGCCAAAATGCTTTTTGAAGTTGATTATTATTTGATCTAGGACCCTCTACCTGTACATTTTGTTCCGGACTTCAAAGTTTGGGGAATGTAAACGGCGGCTCACCTCAAAGTGCAGGGAGAAACTTAAAAGTGGTTTTGCTCATTACATTATGCAAAGAAGCCCATATTTTAATATTCGTTTAATATGGTTAGTTAGTTTTAATGACACCACTGGGACAGTGTCATAGTTTTGGAATCTGAAAGCGCTGATTGAAGTTTCTAGCTGCTGCTTCCATTTTTCTGCACAGAAAAAAAGCATGTTCCCTTGGGGGAAAAAAAAAAAGAGAGAAAGAGAGACCAGTCCGCAGTGCAAGAAATTCTGGAAGGACTCAACCTAATTTATTGCAGATGAGAGGTTCACCTGCCCTGGCAAAGAAAGAACATCTATACTCTGATGCCAGGAAGCACAGAGACACCTGGCTGCCTAGCTCCAATTCCGCGTATTCTCTAAAAGCAGATTTTCATGGCCGCTGCTGCTGTGACAAGTGCCAGAGTTCCCTTACAGATATGCAGAGGTGCTAACCCAGCTCCAGAAACCAGCCAGGCTCTGAAATGCAAGCCCACTGATTCCTGGCGGACAGCTTGCTCTATTCACAGCAGAGTTACTATTGTCACGTTACTATCCCAGTAAGAAACGGATACCCCTTTGCCCATTCTCGGCAGTTGGTCAGCAAAAATAAATGTCATCATAGAAAGGTCACAACTTTGTTTTTTAATTAATTGATTAATTTTATTTAACAGAGCCAAGAGTAGTTAAGAGATAGAGGGGGGAGAGAGGGAGGGAGAGAGAGAGAGAGGGAGAGGGAAAAAAGAGACACCTGCAGCTCTGTTTCACCATTTGTGAGGTTTCTCCCTGCAAGTGGGAACTGAGGGCTTGAACCTGGGCCCTTGTGTGTGGTAATGTGTGCGCTCAACCAGGTGCATCACCAACCAGCTCCTGAAAAGGTCACAGCTTTGTATGACAGCTTTCTCATCTTGTTCTGGATGTCATTTCTAAATCTTTTCCGAGTCAGTGTTCTCCGTGACACATTCAAAGAGACATTGTAACTAAGAGCACCTAACTCAGTGCCCACCCGGTGGGTCTTCATCCTTATCTCTGTGAGATGCCTATTGGTTTCCCAAGACATCCTTGTGGACTCACCAGAACATTCTGACCCTTAGTTTTGTCTTCTGCTATAGGAAACAACGTATGTTTGCAAAATAACTTTTGAGTTCAAAAGAGTTCCAGGTTGATAACACTGTGACTCCCAACACAGAATTAATAGCTTTGAATTCACTGCTTTCTGCAGAGATAGCAGAAGATGCTGAGACCCACAGTGAATGAGTGAATGAGCCCTCCACCACAAAGGCAGAAAAAATAGTCCTAACCGGTCACCCAGCCCTGAGGCCACCACACACTAAGAAGGCTGCAATAAAGGCAAAACGATGTATTCATCATTCGCCTGTGAACTCTTCACTGTGTCTGCAGCTCTGTGCTCACTCTGTGGGTGTGTGTGTGTGGGGGGCAATGCCTCATGGTAGGGAGGGTATGCTAGCATGTGTCTGTGAAGTCTGTGAAGACAGCCAGAAATTGAAGGAGTAGGGAGAGATAAAGAGAGAGACACCTACAACACTGCTTCACTACTCGCAAAACTTTCCCCCTGCAGGGGAAAGTGGGGGCCGGGGGCTCGAACCAGGATCCTTGAGTATTGTAACATCTGCTTTCAACCACGTGTGTCACCACCCGACCCCACATTTTCTAGAATGAAAATGGCATCAAGGCCCCTTCAAAGTATCCTTGGAGTGGGGCTGGGTGGTGGCACACATACTACCATGCATAAAGATCAGGGTTCAAGAGTCCCCCCCCCAACCCTCAGTCCCCACCTGCAGTAGGGAAGCTTCACAAGCGGTCTCTCTCTTCCTCTTTCTCTTCTCCCCTCTTAATTTCTCTCTGTTCTATCAAGTAAAATAAATAAGTAAAGCTTTTAAAATAAAACTGTCCTTGGACTAAACTGGATTCCATCGACAGCACGTTGGCACCAGATGTCCTCATGTGTGTAAAGGCCAGTCTAGGTGACCAGCCAGTGCAGGCACTTCCATCCAGGGCTTTGGATTGTCTGTTTCTTCCTGAAAAGCTGGGGATTTTTTTTATTATTATTATTTCCCTGTGAATTGTCCATCACAGCATCCTCTGACTTGAAGCTCTTGCCAGGAGCCCAGTCAGCACCATCAGACACCTCCAGTGATTTCTTACCTTGTGCGCCCTCTGCTGGACTGAACGGCAGTTGCTTCCATTGGCTCCTGGGAACTGCGGGAACCTTCCACCCCGGGGTGGGTGGATTTCCACCAAATCAGAGTGAGGAGTCCTAGTGTGTTAAGAAATAAAGCAGACTTTTCTGCCAGCGTTTCTTAGATATGCATTTTCCTCTGTCTAGTTGTACTGGTTATACCGGTTTATTCTGCTGCTGCTGCTTCCTGTTTTTAGCATAGCTATTAATGACAATAATAGTAATAATAATTAGGGTCGGGACTAGACGGTGGCGCACTGAATTGAATACACACATTATCATGCACAAGGACCTGGGTTTGAGGTCCGGCTCCCCACCGGCAGGGAGGAAGCTTCACAAGTAGTGAAGCAGGTCTGAAAATGCCTACTTTTCTTTCTCCCTCTCTACCTCCCCCTCCTCTCTCAATTTCTCTCTGTTCTATCGAAAGAAAGAAAGAAAGAAAGAAAGAAAGAAAGAAAGAAAGAAAGAAAGAAAGAAAAGAAAAATGAAAAGAAGGAGGAGGAGGAGAAGAGCCACTAGGAGTGGTGGAGTTGTACTGCAAGCACCCAGACCCAGCTATAACCCTGGTGGTAAAAAAATAATAACAATAAAATAAAAATAACTAGATGAAAATCAGGGAGAATTCAAGCACCTGTATGATTCTCAAGTGCTCTGTGACCCCTGATTTCACCCTGGCAGCAGTGATCTTGCCAAGGAGAAAATAATACCCAAAGCAGGGCCATTTTGTGATATCCTCCCATCTTTAAAAAGTAGCCCACAACTTCTAGGGGTAAGATCAGGGGACAGACACAGATCTGTTGTAGAGCCAGATGTTGTAGTGCGCGGGCTGCAGAGAAGGGGGGGGGGGTCCGGAGCGAAGAGGAAACAAATCTTTATTTGCGCTGGCACCTCAGAGTTGGGTGCTAGAGAAGCAGGTTGGGCCATGTGGAGGTAGAGAAAATGGCCGCCTCACGCAGTAACCTTTCCTGCGTCTGAACACCAGAGTGGAGCGCCGGCAAGAGCGCGAGGTGCGGAAAACAAAGGGTTTTTATAGGAGTAGCTTTCGCGAGAATGGGAAGGGGGAGGAGTAACCATAGCACTCCAGGATAGGATGATAACTCTCGTGAGAATGGGAGGGGGGAGGAGTAACCAGAGCACTCCAGATATCGCAGGGATATAGACAATGTCCTGAGGGCACAACATGGCTGAACAGGCTGACTCCGAGAATGTCCCAACTCTCCAGGGAACTAGCAGTAGCCTGAGGGGACAACATGGCAGATGTGACTGCATTGGCACAATTTCCCAGCACAGATCCACCCCTGATACTTACTGGCTGTGAGACCATGGCAGGTTAGATGACCTCTCCAAGCTCCTCCATTGTACTATGAAGTTATAACAATAATTGGCTCCTGTTAGGGAGCTGCTGTTAGGGCCAGACAGTGGTGCACCTGTTTGAATGCACACATGTCATGCACATGGACCTGGGTTCAAACCCTTGGTCCTCACCTCCGGGGGTGGAGCATTAAGAGTGATGGTGGAACAATGCTGCACATGTCTCTCTCTCTCCCTATCTTCCATCTCTCTTTTCAATTTCTCTCTATCCTATCAAAATAAAACATTCAATAAAAGAAGAAAAAATTAGCCACTAGGAGTGGTTGACTAGTGATTCAGGCACTGAGCCCCAGCAATAACCCAGGAGGGAAAAAAAGAGCGAGAGAGAGAGAGAGAGAGAGAAAGAAAGCTATCTATAACATAAACAGTTTAGCCTAGTTTCTGGCACATAGAGTACACTGCCTAATGTTGACTCTCTGTAGGGTGCAGTAGTAACACTCTAAGTTAACATCCATGGTAGAGGAGATAGCAGACATCTCCCTTTTCTTTGAAGGATTATTCTGCTACATTTACTCAAAGGGGGTGGACAGTACAACTGCTGAATGGAGAACAGACACATCTGCAAGGGACAAAAATAAGGAACTTCTAGTGAGCTTTATCAGAAGAGCCTGTTCCTCCAGCACAAGTAACGCTACCTTTTTTTTTATTATTATCTTTATTTATTTTTAAAATATTTTATTCATTTATTCCCTTTTGTTGCCATTGTTTTATTGTTGTAGTTTATTGTTGTTGTCATTGTTGGATAGGACAGAGAGAAATGGAGAGAGGAGGAAAAGACAGAGAGGGGGAGAGAAAGATAGACACTTGCAGACCTGCTTCACCGTCTGTGAAGCGACTCCCCTACAGGTGGGGAGCCGGTGGTTTGAACTGGGATCCTTATGTGGTCCATTAACACTTTGCTCCACGTGTGCTTAACCCACTGCACTACCACCCGACTCCCTATCTTTATTTATTTAATAGATAGAGACAGTCAGAAATTGAGAGGGAAGGGGGAGATAGACAAGGAGGGAGACAGAGAGACACCTGCAGCCCTGCTTCACCACTCTCAAAGCTTTCCCCCTGTAGGTGGGGACCTGTGGCTTGAACCCCCATCCTTGCACATTATAATATGTGCACTCAGGCAGGTGCACCCCCCACCTGGATGGCTACTTGGGGTATTCTGGGTCTCTTTTAAGCAGGACATTGTAAAAGAAGTTTAAAAGTTGAGGGGGGGGGTGTGGGGAGATGGCATAGTGGTTATGCAAAAGGACTTTCCTGCCTGAGGCTCCAAGGCCCTGGGTTCAATCCCTCACACCACTATAAACCAGAGCTGAGTATTGTTCTGGTTTAAAAAAAAAAAAAGTCGAAATGGCATTTATATCTTAGGCGCACACTGAAGAAGCATTCGTCTTCCCAATCACTTCTTCAGCTAACATTTCTCAGGTACCTGCTGTGTGCTGGGGGGTCAAGACTGAACAGAGAGGATTTGGATACACAGAAGGTGAATGTGGATTATGTAATACGGAGCTTACAGACTGATGGGCAATACAACTGACAGATCACTACATGTGAAAAAAGAAAGGTCTGAGTGGACAAGGATGAGGGGTGAGGGACCACTAAACCTTTCAAGTTCCACTTTCCAATTTTTCTTCTTTTATTTTAATTAATTCATTAACTCTTTGTCACCAGAGTTATCTCTGGGGCTCAAGGCCTATATTATGAATCCACCACTCCTGGATAGCCATTTCTTTTTTCTTTTTCTTTTCAATTGTATTTGACAGGACAGAGAAAAATTGAGAGGGGAGGAGATGACTATGAGTGAGAAAGAACGAGAGACACCTGTAGACCTGCTTCACTGTTCGTGAAGCATCGCAGGGATCGAACCCAGGTCCTTATGCACGCTAATGTGTGCATTCAGCTAGGTGTGCCACCACTCACACACTTTCTGATTTTTACCAGAAATTCCTTTGGTATGGAGGCGTCTCTGCACTAAGAGGAGTCACAACGTTCTCACGAGGCGACAGAAAAGCTGTAAAGCCTACATTGACCAAGGTAGGGGAGATGTTTAATCCAGGAAAGCTAACAACCAGAAAAGGCATATTTGCCTGCACACATAAGAAAATAATGCAGGATTTGCAACACCTATTCAGGAATACACCCCAGCAAAACGTTGCCTCTTTCCTCTCAAGGTTTTATCCACATGAAGTAGAATTGCACTTCTGGGCCCTGCGAGAGCTGCATATCCCTGCAGTGTGGACTATTCTTGAAGGGTTCTCAGAATTAAAGTAGGTCGCTAGACTCAGGCAGGAGCCAACTCCAACCCTCTTCAGGGATACTGAGGAGCAGCCGAGGATCTTGCAAATATCTGGCAGGAGATAGATTTTTCTTTGCTGAAAAGTGGGAGAAGGCATTCTTCACAGAGTGAATCTCCTCTCTCATCAAGTTTTCCTAACTGAAGCAGGAAATAATTACCTGTGGTTCATCAGGTCAGAACAGATCACAATTGTATAAAACTTCAAGCTAAATTATGATTAGAATCCACAGCACATCAGGGTGCGTGTGTGTGTGTGTGTGCGTGTGCGTGTGCGTGTGCATGTGCGTGTATGTGTATGTGTTTAATGAATTTGCAGGAAAGGAAACAATTTGCTGTTAACATCCTTGTGTCTCAGAAGAAACCCATCATGAAGGCCTATTTTTCACCAGTGTGTGTGAAGCCTCTATTTTTAGTAACCCACTTTCTGCTCTTGCTGGGTTTTCTCACTCCTTTAACCTCCTTTCTCAATAACTAATCATTTTCAGGTCAAAGCTATAAACACACAGTTAAGTAGAGATGAGATACATATGAGAACATTTGTTCTCAAGTATCCAAATCATTGGATTTAACAATCCAGAAGATCTTCCAGTTCTCTGAAAAAATAAATAAATAAAAAATAAATAATAAATATATATATATTCAGAATAGAAGCTAGATAAAAAAAAACACTTGCTCTGATAATTGGTGTGCAAAGACTGGGAGGGAGAAAGTTGACTCTGATGCAAAGAAAATTTGATTTAGTGGCTTATTCTTCCAGAAAATATTCACAGGACTGGAAAATCTTGTAATGAGGCAAAAAAAAAAGTTAACCTGCTAATACTGACCAATAACTTAAAATATGTGAGTTATTCCTGATAGCTTTAATTTAATGAGAAAAACATAAGTTCTTGTCAGTTAATATATCACGCATTCTGGCAAACAATTGGGAGGGGGGTGAATTTCTGCAGAAGAAGTTTACATTAGAACCTAAAGAAGACCTGGGCTTTATTGTACGTTATAATATATGTGATTATATCGAGAGATACTACACACACATCCCTAGATAGACATTCATGAACACACACATGCATTTATCCCATAGAATGGAGATTTTTTTATTATTTGTTTGTTTACTTTTTTTTTTTTTTTTTTTTTTTAGCCAGAGCACTGTTCAGCTCTGGCTTATGGTGGTACGGGGGATTGAACCTGGGACTTTGAAGCCTCAGGCATAAGAGTCTCTTTACATATGCTATCTACCCTCGACCTCAGATTTTATTTATTTGTTTGTTTATTTATTTGCCTCCAGGGCTATCACTGGGAATTGGTGCCAGCACTACCAATCCACTGCTCCTGGGAGTCATTTTTTCTATTTTATTGGGTAGGACAGAGAGAAATTGAAAGAGGAGAGAGAGAGTGAGAGACTGACCTGCAGACCTCCTTCGCAGCTTGTGAAGTGTTCCCCTTGTAGGTGGGGAGCAGAAGCTCGAACCTGAATCCTTGTGCGGGTCCTTGAGCTTTGTGCTATGTGCACTTAACAAGAGCGCCACCGCCCTCTCCTGAATGCAAATTATTTACATAGGAAATGTAAAAAGTGGCTTAAGACTATTAATTTAATGTAAACATAACAAAATAAGCAGTTTCCACTTATACCAGGAAGAAACTACATTTCCACATCTTTAGAAATCATAATATAAAAGATCTCAGCATCCAAAACATTACAGTTAAAGTGCACTGGCCATTAAGGTTACTGGCCCTAGCAGGAAAGTTTTATACTGCTTCTGAGGTGTAAGGACGTTTTCATGCAGTGACTGTTTCAGAATGGTTCCTTGCAGTTGGGTGTCCTTCCCAGGAAATGGGTAGGTTTTATTTCCACACACAGTCAAGATCAGTAGAATTCCTGTGGAGCCAAGTGCGTTCTTGAGCAGAGATAAAGAGCCCTTCCGGTCACCAGGGAAGGAGTCACAATGAAAGTGACCATTCATGGGTCCAGGGCAGACATCCGCCACCTCCTCCTCCATGTGGCCCCAGATCCCTACTCTGAAGGAGGCATGTAAGTGAGACCCAGGATCTCTCCTCTGACAAGTGCTTTTTCATGTGAAATGCATGCACTCTTTCTCTTCCTTGACTAAGTTGTTTCAGATCATTGTCTCTTTCATTGCACAGGAAGAGAAGCTAATCTATATAACGACGAGACTTCCCTCCAGAGGCCAGAATCAGCAATCATACCTTACAGAAGGGATTCCATGAATGACTCCTGGGCTCTGATCTGACTTTCATCTGGATAGCTAATACAGAGCTGGGGCGTTGCCAACGCAGAGCTGACTGGTTTCTTTACAACAGGGCACTTTCAAGGTGAAGATACAGCCTTTCTTCTGAGTGGCAACCCCCATCCCAGTTGAGCACTCAAAGCACTAAGCAACTGTCTTTATGTCTTGTGTTTACTTCTGCGTTAGAATTCTGGCTATTGGTAATAGTGAAGTATCTTAGAAGGAAGGCAATACAAATGTTTTCATTTATTTCATTCATAACTAGTTACTTTCAAATGATCACATGGTAAAGAAAATCACCCAGTCTATGACAAATACACATCTATCACTGTGTCCAGTCCAGGTGCAAATCAACACATTGGTTTGCTTTCAGAACTGATGGGGGAAACAGCATAATGGTTCTGCAAAAGACTTACTTGCCTGGGATTCTGAAGTCACAGGTTCAATTCCCTGTACCACCGTAAGCCAGAACTGTGCAGTACTCTGGTAAATAAACAAACAGACAAAAAAATTAAAGAGCTAGTTGCTTATAGAAGCGACTCCAAAGAAAATAATTTCAGAGATTCCCCTTAGGAAAGTATTGTTGGGGCAATTTTGCCACCTCCTCTGGAAGGTATCAAAAGCTGTCAAGTAAGTAGTCTTTTCTTCATTGAAATGTTCTCTTGATTCAAATATATATTTCTAGGGTACATGGCTGATATTCATCATACAGATAGAAAGCTGTAAGAAGTTCCTGAGAGTAAAAAATAATGACCAGTATCGGCTGATCTCACTATAGTTGGAATTTAAAAAACAAAGACAGGAAGGGAAATCACAAAGGGAAACCTGAACTGAGTGGGGTGCACTGCACAAAAGCAAAGGACTCTGAGAAGGAGGGAGAGATGGAGAGAGTATTGGGGTCCTGGGACATGATGATGGAAAAAGACTTGTGGGTGAGAATGTTTCACAGATGCCTCTCATCAAGAGATGAGAGATTGTGTACGTGTCAACAACTGCAATGCAAATCATTAACTCCCCCCAGTAAAAGGATGGATAAATAAATAAACAAATCCAACAACAAAATCAACCAATTAAACGACCATGCTTCTCTGCTCTGAAGTTCTTCCCGTTGAATTAGAGTAGGAACAGATAATGTTTAAAGAAAAGGAGAAGTGAGTGGGACAGAGGCTAGAAGAGGTAGCAAGTAGAAGATTGGGTCTGGGTTGAATATTGAAGCATGGTAAAGGACTTGAGTTGGTGGAAAGGATTGGGGACACATTTTCTTTCCTTCTTTCTTTCTTTCTTTCTTACTTTCTTCCTTTCTTTCTTCCTTTCTTCCTTTCTTCCTTTTCCTCTTTCCTCTTTTAACTAAAATAACAGCCAAGTAAAAGTTTGGAAATGGCATATGAATTTTCCTGTGAAATATCTAAGATATTTAACAACAGATATGGCACAAGCACTGCTCAGAGTGGGTACCAGCTGCCAGCAACACCCCCCATGACTGTTGGTGCAGAACAGTGAAACGCCACAATGACTTGGGACAGTTCAGTTTTCCTGCTCGTTGTTCACTTGTTTGTTACCTGCCCCTATTCATCTCAAATGCAGACAAACCCATAGCCCCTCAGGCAGTGCTTGAACATGACCATGTGGCAGCCACTATTTGTTCAGAGGCTGAAATGTTCACAGGCCTGTGCACAGAAATAGCAGCTTAGCCTGATGAAAGCAGCAAAGTCGTCTCAGCCTGTTGAAGATGAAATTAGATAGGCAGGATGGGTAAAATGATAGAGGTCTTTAATTATCCATAGCAGAAACTTGCATCGGATTTTATGAGCACTGCAGGGTATATCAGCAAAAAGGATATATGCTGGAAATATACAAGGGAGAATAAAGCAACATTGTTATTTTCCAAAGGCGGGATGACTCTCTGCTACTCTGATGAGTTTTACTCAGTGCCAGGCATCAGGGCTTCACAGTTCACATGCGTTGCCTCACTCAGCTTTCACAACAGTGCTGAAGTGAAGTGGATCCAGTTATTATCTCCTTCTTATACATGTACAACCTGAAGCTTAAGGATCTCCAGTAACCTGTTTGAGGTCACATAATCACTATCTACGCACTATATGCTTATATATCCACACGGGGGAGACAGACTGAAATGACTTCCTTAAGAAAATTAACTTACACACTAGCAAGGAAAAAAGATAACCCATCATTTCAGCATGACACTACTCTTAGAATTTCTTCTTACTTCTGGTAGGGGTGAGGTGGGAGTGGATTTTATTTTATTTTATTTTATTTTATTTTATTTTATATAGCTGTAACTATAGCTATTATACAACTTTATGGCATGTTTCTTAAAAGCAGAGCTATTGAGTAAAATTTTCCTTTGTGTTACATCACCTTCATAATTAAAATGTGTAATAGCTGTCATTTAGTTACCTTGTTCCCCTGTTATTTTTGCCATGATGAATACTATGTCAATAAACATGTTTCTTCACAGACCACTTTTTGCTCTCTAATTGTTTTCTTTGAGCTAGTTCCCAAGAGTGATTGTGTTGTGTCAAAGAGTATGAATATTTTGCAAATAATGAATTATATCGCCAACTTGCTTTCCAAGTAGGCTTTCTAATAACCCAACAATTATTATCTGCCAATTTCACAAAGCAACCTTCTGTTATTGGATGGCTTGACTTTAATTTAATAAGAATAAATAGTACCTTTTCTTTTCCACCTTTTTTTTTTTTTTGTACTAGCTAATGGAGAGCTTCTAAGAATGTATCTCTATACTCAAGTTGTCAGTGTCAAGCTGGGTTCATTTAGTTTTTGGAATCAATCAATGTCATCTTTACAAAGATAATGGTGCTGTTTATATATTACATGTAAAAACGGTGCTGCCATTTTTCATTTTGGAATGTGTGTGTGTGTGTGTGTGTGTGTGTGTGTGTGTGTGTGTATGTGTGTGTGTGTGTTTCTTTACAAGAATGCTCCCATCTATATTTAGTTTCAATATTTTCACTGAGGGGCATTTTGAAATCCTTTATAATCTATTTCTTCCATTGCTTCAATCTTGAGAAGGACTTCATTCTTCCAAATATCTGAAACTCTATTTTATTTCTGACTGGTTTGTATTGATTTGACTTTTTTTAGTTTAATCTTCTCTCCATGTGGAGCTTATTTTTGGTTTATTGGAAAGAAGCGACAGAGCAATTTACTTCACTCAGCATTTACTTAAAAAAATACCTAATTTTTTAAGTACACTTTTAAGTGACACTTTATTACCTACTAAATTTTTCTATTTAATATATGGGCTTCTACCCTGTCCCACTAAGCTGTTTTATTTGTTAGACTCTACTTATTCTTTTTACTATGTTACTTTATAGTATGACTTTTTATTTGATAGGGCTGGCTTTTAAAAGTAATTTGGAAACCACATCATTTATTTTGCAAGTGAAACCATGAATTATTTGTTTATTTCTAAAATAACCTGGAATTTTAAGTGAGCTTGTTTTAACCATTATGTGATTTTAGGCTACACTAACACTGTTGTATATCTTGTTTATCCTAACTTTTCCTAGATGATTTAACCTAGCATTTAATATCTTCCCAAAAAGCTTTCTTTATGTAAGCCGTTCATACTTTTATTATGCTAGTTCTTGGGTTTTAATATTATCAACAATGTCCTCATCAGAACTCCGGTGGTGGGTGTGGTGTGGAATTATGCCTTCTAATCTTACAATCTTGTAACCCACTAGTAATCACAAATAAAATTTTTAAAAAGTCCTCATGTAATTATTTTGTTTTTATAAAAGAATGTGGATTGAACTTGTACATTTATGTTATATTTAGCTAAATATGTAACATATACTATTATGTGTACTGATTATATTGCAATGCTGAAAAAGAAGTATTGTAGTTTACCTATCTGAAAGCCTAAGTATTAGCCATCTCCCTAAAGGGTATTCCTTTACTCAACTTGGTTATTGTCAGAAGTCTCCCATTTATCTTACTTAGTTTTCTAATTAGTTGTAATCAGTCAGCATGGATACTAAATTTTCTACTTTTAAAATTAGCTGAAACAAGTTCAAGTGGCTATGCACCCAGTTATGTGCACAAAGACAAGTTCAAGATCCCCAGTCCCCACATGCAGCGGTGAAGCTTCACAAATAGGGAAGCAGTACTGCAGGTCTCTCTTTTTCTTCCTCCTTCTCTACTTCTCCCTGCCCTCTCAAGTTCTTTCTGTCCTATCAAAAAAAGAAGAGGAAGGAAGAGAAGAGTGAAAGAAAAAGAGAAAGGATAGAAAAGAAAAATCTGGGGAATCAGGCAGTAGCGCAGCGGGTTAAGCACACGTGGCACAAAGCACAAGGACCGGCATAAGGATCCAGGTTCAAGCCCCCGGCTCCCCACCAGCAGAGGAGTCGCTTCACAGGTGGTGAAGCAGGTCTGTAGGTGTCTTTCTTTCCCCCTCTCTGTCTTCCCCTCCTCTCTCCATTTCTCTCTGTCCTAACAACAATGACATCAAAAACTACAACAACAATAAAAAGACAACAAGGGCAACAAAAGGGAAAATAATTTTTTTTAAAAAGAGAAAGTTTAAAAAAAAAGAAAAGAAAAATCTGAACTAAAGTAGTTTTCAGAAGACTGTTTCATAGGCATTCAGAATTAACCCTAATGTAATACCACGTTTATTTTTATTTTTACATTTGTCTTATTTATAATTTTGTTTGAGCGTTTCTTCTCAAATGCATACTCTGTGATTTTTTGTTTGTTTGCTATCATCCTAGTGTTTCACCACTTGAGACTGACTTTTTTCAGGCAGAAGGAGAGAGAGAGAGAGAGAGAGAACATTACTGAAGCTATCTGAAGTTATCTCTAGTGTGGTGAAACCTGGCCTTCAACCTAGTTTGAGCACATGGCAAAGCAAGTACCCTCACAAGTAAGCTATCTTGATGGCCCCATTTTCTAGTGTTTTCAAATAATGCACTAATCTTTGAACAGAACTAGCACTTGACTTTATTCATTTCGTATTCATTACTTACTTATTACCAGCTTTTATCTGTATTACTTCATTTTACTTTTATGTCTTCTCTGTCTTCTGAGACCTTCAAATTGGATATATTATTTTTCATTTAAGAAATTCTAATGAATTTAGAGCTTGTAATGTTAGAGCTTGTAAAGTGTTTTTATATAGCTTTTAATTATCATTTTCTTTAATCATTTTAAACCAATTGTAGTTAGTATATAGATGTGATTTATCTATATATTCCAAGGAATTCAGTAACTTGAAGTTCATTCAGTGTAGTTTGAATGAATTGTAGATTGGGGGGGTTGAAGTTTTCAGAGAGCTTCTTTTTAGGATTAGCTTGTGCTGAATATCCACATGTTTCTGTCTCTACAAAGACTCAGCAATCCTATGCCCTTGGCAATGTCCAAGTTCAGTCTTCCTCAGGAATTCCTACAATTCAGCTCTTGAATTCAGTCTCCGTCTAGTTCTAGAATGTGTTTACTACATACTCAGCTTAAATGGCTAAGCTTACCTTCTATTTTAATATTCTCATTCGGATTCTCTGTTTATAATGACAAGCTGGTGCTCTGAATCCTTTCAAAATTCAGTTTCCTTCCTTCCTTCTTTCCTTCTTGTCATTTTTTTTTCTTCCCACATCTGGCAGCAGTTGTTATTAGCCATACACATCTCCTCTCAGAATGTGAAACCCAGCCATTCTCAGGAACACTCGGGGTCCCTTGATGAACATTGATTCAGATGGAGTACTTTTTTGTTCTTTCAATTTCAAGCCTTTTGCCACAGTCTGTTTTAATTCTGTTTATTCATACACTCTTCAAGTTCTACCTTCCATATTCTCCAAAGTTCACTTCCAGATTTTGTGAGCATTTCTGAAAGTGGCCTGTGCTTCAGATAATGGCTAAGATTTCTCTCTCTCTTTCTTTCTTTCTTTCTTTATTTCTTTTTTAAGCCAGAGCTGAGCAGTGCTCTGGTAAGAGAGAGAGAGAAAGGTAGGAAGGAAGAAAGGAAAGAAAGGAAAGGGAAGGAAGGAAGGAAAAGAAAGGAAGACATAAAGGAAGAAAGAAGGAAAGAAAGAAAGAAAGGAAGGAAGGAAGGAAGGAAGGAAGGAAGGAAGGAAGGAAGGAAGAAAAAAAGCGGCTAAGATTTCTTGATGGGAGATTGCTATTGCTTCTAATTCCAAATCTGCCCCTCTGTACATGATTTGGTTAAAGGGTTGGTTAGGAGTCATTTATAAGGTGGATAGGGAGGAGTGGATGGAGGTAACAGAACAAACACAAGCTGTCTTCAGCAATATAGTAACCTTGAAATAGGAAGCAACAGCAACAACAACTTGCCATGAGATAGCTCTGATTGACTTCATCCAGATCAGATGTCAGTTGCCTGAATCCCAAAAATAGCTCATTCCACCATTTCACCCACCTGACAGTGAGCCAATGTTAAATGCTGACTAATATCTGTCACTGATCTTGGACAGTATGATAATCAGCCTTGTTTTTAAGCACAGGTAAGAATACAACCCCCTCCCTCAAAGCAAATCTGTAGAAAATCTACCTTTTCATCAGCTTTCTCTGAGCGAGCACTGCTGTCATCTGAGTAGAAACGCTCAGCATGGCAGTCTGATCAGGGCCTAGTGCTGCACCCCGACTTTCTATCCCTGTCTCTTGTTAGCCACCCTTCACCCCTCATCGCTCCATGGTTGCTAAAAGCAAAATACAGTAATCGAGTTAATTCTGCCTTGCACATTGCTCTGCCATCCCTGACATCATTATTGGAGGAGTTGGGTCTCTTGAGATGTGTTCTGGAAAGATCTTGCAAGAAGTCAAAGGACTGCCTGTAATGGTAGAGTGACGAAAATGTAAATTTCAGTAATCTCACTCATGAAGCAGACGTATTTCACCAGGACCAGATTAATGTAACAGCTATGTCTCCATTCCTGCACGTGCTTAAGTAAAAACAGACTTACAATGCAGTCACAGGCAGAAATACTTCCCTAAACACACACAAAGTGTGCACAGGCCCTGCCTTGAGAGAGAGTCTCCCAACGGAAACCCTGGAAGGTACGTGATGACACATTGCAGGAGAAAAGACTCTCTGTGTTGCAATTATTTATAGAAATATTGTGTTGAAACACTTAAAAGCAATGCATTGAGTCTCTTACAAAGAAACTAGAATTAAAAGGCCCCAAAATATTCTACTTTAAACTTATTTGGAAATTATGTGTGTGCTACTTTTTTGTGTGACTCTACCAATTTGACAAGTGACCATAAATTCCACTGCTGTGACCTCCAACTGTTGCTCAGCAACTGACTGAAGCTGTATCCCTAGAAAGCAACATAATCCTCCCACTTCCTCTCCTTCTTAAAAAGCCCTGCATTAGGAAAGCACATCCATATTGCCCTCCCCCCCCCCTGAAATATTTTTGAGAACCTTCTTTGTGTCTGGGATGCTGAGGCAGGAGAGTTTACTGAGTAAGAGTCAGACTCAGGGAAACAATGAAACCCAGCCAACAGGGAAGATCTGGACAGAGGATGGGACAAGGGCAGCTATGCCAGGTGAGTGACATTTCTGCTGCTAGAGTGAGGAGTGCCCTTTCCTTCCCTGGAAATGTAGAGCAGTGTCCATACATTAGTGTGGACACTACTGTCTCCCAACCATAGACTTTGGATCATTTCTACAACCCACTGGGTGGGGGGTCTTCAAAGCAAGCACCATCCTTCCTCATTCATCCTTTGCGGTGCCTACTATAGAATTGATCACGACTCAATAAATAAATGTACGAAAGGCATTGAACTAGCCAAGTGTGAAGAAATCTGCAATGCTCAAGAACGTGGCAGAGATTGGTGTCCCTCTCTCTCTCTCTCTCTGCCTCTTTCTCTCTCTCACACACACAAACACACACACACACACACACACACACACACACACACACACACCCTTTCCAGTGAGAACTATCTTTGAGGGCAATGCCGGCCCTCAAAAAGAAGGGTTTGAAGCACGTGTGTGCACATGCATGCAAGCTTGTTTGCAAGCTGAGTTTTTGAGTTGAGGTGGAAGAATCTAGTGATTCTATCATCAAGAAAAAGTCAAAGTAAATGGGCCATGTGGTGTCACACCTGGCAAAACACACATCACCATGCTCAAGGACCCAGATCCAACTCCTCTGCCCCCACCTGCAGAAGGGAAGCTTCAGGAATGGTGAAGTTGTGCTCAGGAATTTCTGTCTCTCCCACTTTACCTAACCCTCCCCTCTCAATTTCGCTCTATCCTATAGAATAAAAGAAAGAGAGAAATTATAAAAAGTCAAATGTGAAAATATGGAAGTCTTCTGGATTGGAGGAACTGAGCTGAAGTGTGGAGTCAACAGTGAAAAACTATAACCATATGTACAGGGTTTTTTTGTTTGTTTGTTTTTTTAACCAGAGCACTGCTTATCTCTGGCTTGTGGTGGCGCAAGGAATTGAACCTGGGACTGTGGAGTCTCAGGCATGAGAGTCTCTTTGCATAACCATTATGTTATCTCCCCCACCCTATACAGGTGTTAAATCATTGTGTTGTTTGTCTAAACCAAACACAATGCTATATATTAATATATATCTAAATGAAGCTGGAAAACAAGAAAGGATAGTGAAGATGGGAAAATAAAGCAAGTGGATGACCAGGGGTGATTGAGGACATGAATGACAAGGGGTATTACGAATGACCTGACCCAAACCCTTTAGACTAGAGGCAGAGTCTTGAAGTGTGGTTTTCAGATGAAGTGCGCCTCAAGCATTACATGGGGCATTTATCTTATACCAAAGATTCCATGGGACAGACTTCCAGTCAAAGAAACTATGCATTGTTGAGTTACAGTTTAACTGGGCATCTTGTCTTTGTTTGCTAAATCAAGCACCTCTGTCTTTTTTTTTTTTTTTGAAACAACCAAGAAGGAAGGAGAGTGAGTGGAATACAGTGGGATGAAATTATGAAAAGTTTAATCCCATAAAGCTTCTCAACTTGGCAACTTCTGTTGATATTAGGTGGTCGAAAAGTCTCAAAAGAGAACATATTCAGTGTGTAGTGTGATAAAGTGATTCTGAAGTGACAGAAAAGGTCAAATTTCCCCCCTCCTGTCATAAACTATGTTTTTAGTCACCTGAATCGATAAGCATCTCACATGTGACTTCCATCTAAGGATCGGGTATGGGGGAAAGAGACCCACCCTTCTATTTCTCCTGAGAGATGTGAAGAACTAAAAGATTTTTCTATATGGGAGGTGTTAGGTTTATCTTAGATGCCACTGAGTCTCCAATGTTTCCTGTTTAAAATTTCTTAAGTAGGAGTTTGCTTTTCTTACATCATAAGGGGTTTGGAGATGAGATGTTGGGACTAATTTAGTTGTTTAGCAATATCAAAACCAAATGCCTCACCGACTGGGTGGTGACATGCTGGGTTGAGCACTTGTGTTACCATGCATAAGGACACAGGCTCAAGGCTCCTGCCCCCACCCCCAAGGTGGGGAAAATTCACAAGCAGGGCTTCAGGTGTCTCCCTTCCTTCCTTTCTTTTTAAATGATCTTTATTTATTTATTAGATAGAGACAGCCAGAAATCAAGAGGGTAGGGGATAATAGAAAGGGAGAGAGAAGAGAGATACCTGCAACACTGCCTCACCACTCACAAAGCTTTCCCCTTGCAGGTGGGGACCTAGGGCTCAAACCCAGGTCCTTGAACATTGTAACATGTATGTCCAACTAAGTGTGCTGCCACCCAGTGCCTTCAGGTGTTTTTCATTCTCTCACCCTCTTTATCTCCTCCTCCTCTCAATTTATCACATCCTATCAAGTCAAATAAAAGGCAATATTTTTTTTTAATCATAGACATGCCTTTTCCATGTTTGCCGTGTGATGCTACAGCACAGTCATCACATTTCCATTCAAAGCAGGCTAAAGAGGAAAAGGGTAGGACCATTTCAATGCTTCTCATCCTGTTCTCGATGTGAGGTAAGAAATGACTTCTTGATTTCTGTCCACCACAGAATATGGTTGGTTATTTACCATAAAAATTGTTTGAGCTCTCTAGGAGGGAAAGTAACTAAGAAGAAGGGAGTGGGGACAGTTTTTAATGTGACCAAAAACAATTGAAAAGAGTCCAAACCTGATGATTCTTCTGGAAGAAACAGTTCCAAGCAACACTGAAAGGAATTGAGGTTTTGGAATCCAATAAGCTTTGACTCAAATACAGGTTCTCCCCAGTCGTGTTCCCTTAAGCAAGACCTTTCTGTCACAACTGTCACTAGGAAGCCAAGGTAAAAATGATGACCTCAAAACTCGACGGGTGACAAGCAGCAGTAAGGGGCCTTAGATACCTGGTAGTATTGGTAGCAATAGGTTTGAGATGAAGTTCACCTATAATTTGAAAATAACAGCCAATTAAACATGAGTTTTTAGAAGTTCCTTTGTTAATTTTATTGGAGGTGGTGGTGGTAATTCCATATTCAGGTTTTTCTTAGAGGAAGACTCTAGAACTCAGGACCATCAAAATATCTTCAAGATTTAATGGACAGAATTTATGAACCCTTTGTCCATACTCCCAGAAGAATAAAAAATAGGAAAGTTTCCAAAGGAGGGAATGGGATATGGAACTCTGGTGGTGGGAACTGTGTAGAACTGTACGACTCTTATCTGATAATCTTGTCGATTATTACCAAATCAATAAAATTAAAAAGGAGGGAAAAAAGAATTGATGAACTCACTGTGCCAGATATCTGCAAAATGGTTCTTGAAGTTTATCAGCATTCTCTTGATTTAATCGTTGAAGCTGAAATCCTCATAAGGGTAAATAGAGCTAAGTGTGCCATTGCAATATTTGGAAATTAAAAGTCAAAATGTGGGTTTGAGAAATTAGGATAAACTATTACACCACACAGATGTTTAAAATTAATCAATAATGAAAAAAATATCAGTAATAAACTCCCATAACAGTACCTCAGAACGCAAAAGAGGAAGTGCACTAGAAACCTTTATGATTCTTATTTCTTATTTAAAAAAAAAATACATACATACAAGCCAATTTAACACACCCGATATAAATAGCGATGGCTCATCCAAGGAAATATTGGAATCCATTAGGACTGCACGTGCATAATCGAATCCAACAAGTCAGTATATATATGCGTTTTGTTTTTCTCGAGAACCTAATATCTTTTCTGCATCATGTGAGATGAAGGCTAGATTACATTTCTGGCCTGTGCAATAATTCTCACATCATAAATTCTGATGAAATTATATCAATCCAGAAAGCCAATGGATGTCTGACCTGCCCCAGTGTGCTGGTTCTCTGAGAGAGAGAGAGAGAGAGAGAGAGAGAGAGAGAGAGGGAGAGAGAGAGAGAGAGAGAGAGAGGCTGACACACACAGCAAATCCCCAGCTGCTCAGAGCAATGCGATTCCAGCCTGCCTCTGCCTGGGAACTGTTATTAACTATTTTGACCAGGAGCGCCTGCTAGAGTCTGTGGTTTCTGCTCTGAATATTAAACTTGGGCATACAAGAGTCCTCATTGTCGGGAACACTTGGAAATGGTGATGCAAAAATGGCTTTATATTTGCGGGATTTGATTGCTTTCAAGGAGACAGCCCAGGCTGGTGACCCCCTCTTGCTGCTTGTGTTTCCAGATTATAAATCATGCCTGTGACAGGGGACCTGCCACAACGAAGTCTCTGTGGCCGTGGTATCTTTTTTTTTTTTTTTTTTCACATTACAGTTGGCAATGGCTCTTCTGGATTGTTCATAGAAGTGACACATTTTGCATAATTTATGAGAACGGGTTCAAAATCAAAGCTAATATAAGAGTTTCCCCAGTTCGGTGAGTACATACCAAGGCATCTTCAACTCTGAGTTTTGAGAGCCCTGGCTCATGGATAGAAGGGTAGGAGGCACTGTGTAAACTGATACTGAGACCCACAATTACAGCATCAGCAGACTAGGACGCCATGGGTATCACTAGTCAGTAAGGCACTCATAACCAACCTACGAGAGCAAAATCTGACACCTTAAGCTGTCTACAAAGGAAGAACACCATGTAATGAATCCTTACACAGTCAGGGCAGGTGGAAGTGAGGACCTCAGTTTCCCCTTCTGAATCTCCTTGGGGCTATGAAACTCACAGGACAAATGAAAAGATAAGGACAGCTCCATGTTTGCAAACAAATCTAGATTCAGAACTGACTTAAGAACTGGGCAGGTCTTTCATTCCTGGGCCCTACATACCAAAGTTAAATACATGAACTCCTAGAAAACTCACTTCCTGTTGGTTCTAACATATCCCGATTTTTCTCGATGTGAATTTAGGGAACCGTTAATCTGGAAAACAATAATCAACAATAGTGACATCCAAGTTACAGTGTGAGATGCCTTCCAAATTATGTTCTTACGAATTGGTGCATGAAAGACTCCATAGTTTCAAAGACATTTCTGAATCAACCTGGCCCAGAAATAAGAATCTCTCAATTATTCTCCCTACCACCTACCCACACCCCTGCCTCCCCTAGGCCTGGTCATTCTTGGTCTCTTTGGTTGCTCTTATTAGATCAATGCTTCTTTGACATCCCATCAGTCATAATACAAAGCAGGAACTGTGAGCAGTGGCCCAAGGTTCCCATGTAATCTGGAAGCGGTTTCCAAATTAGCCAAGTTCAGTATTTCCTGAAAAATTAGCTGCCCTTCCCTATCCATCCTCCCCCACCACCCAAAAGAGGATGTTTTCAAAGATGACCCAAACCCAATTGCAGTGTAACAAGAGCAATCTGGGATAAGACTTCTGTTGGCAAGCCAAGAGATTGTCTCTGAGCCAAAGTAGCTTACTAAAGTCCTACCCATCCCACATCAGATTTCTATGGGGAATCATGTTTTTCCAAGACAGGAAAGGCAGAGCTTGCTTATGCAGGAGAACTTTTGTACTGATTATGGTTGGATGCTGATATTGGTTCCTTTCACCCTTCCACTCAATCACTGAGTTGCATTTTACAAGAAGACCTTATAGGCAGCCTTTTCATTTTCCTCATGAGAAACTGAGACCCCTAAGAATTAAGTGTTCAAGGTCACTGTAACAGGGGCAGAATTGGGACTAGAATCTATAGGCTCTTGATTCGTAGGCTATAGACCATAGCATCTATGATAGTTTCCATTGTAATCTGGCCATAGTTACATTTATGTAACTGTAGGAATACTATTAAAAAAAAAAAAAAAAAGCACTTCCTTCTTATGTGTTCACTCTGTTCTATTCTGATTCCCTTACTTGTTTTTTTGTTTTGTTTTTCTTTATTGGGAAGATTAATGGTTTACAGTCCATAGTAAAATCCAGTAGTTTGTACATGTATAACATTTCTCAGTTTTCCACATAATAATTCAACCCCCTCTAGGTCCTCCTCTGCCATCATGGCCCAGGACCTGAACCCCGCCTCCAAACTCAGAGTCTTTTACCTGTTTTTGTGTTGATCCTGAACTACTTCTGCTTATCATCTTTAAAAAAAAAAACACACACACACACAATTCTGCACTCCATTTGCTCGAAAATGGCTTATTAGATTTCCTTGATGATAAGAATCTTCTACAAACAGGTTCTCTCTCCATTTCCTTGCCAGAGCTGAGAGCGGGAGATGTCTTGTTCAAGCCTCTGGTTCTGCAGACCCATTGCATCTGATTCAAATACGTTTGACCCTTGCAAGAAGTTATGAGATTTTTTTTTCCTTAACATTACATCACTGAAAGCCTTTAAATACCCATAGCAGAGGAAACTCCTAAACCCTACGAGATGCAGAAGAGACGAGAAGCAGCAACACCACCCAAAGGACGGTGGTTGAGGCAGTCAGTGTGGACTGCTCTGTAAAAGTGCTTACTCAGTCACTGGACTTAGTAAGGGCTCACTGCATTGGAATCCATGGTTTTTGTTAGTAACAAACCCCGGTGCAGTGTTTGGACCTGTTTGGTTGCATGTGGTAATCAACCAAACCCTTCACCTAGTATTCTCAGCAGAGAGAGTTTCCCTAAAATGTTAACCTGACTGCTAAAATGTGCAAGAATGAGGGGTCCTCTCCAGAAGGGCTTTGAAGTGTCTGCTGGAAGGTTCCCTAAGGATTCACCAATGGGATCAGCACCCTCATCTTCTCTCTAGCTCAGAGCAAGGAACACCACTTTCAGGGGAGTCGCCCTTTAACATGTGGTAAGGATGATTTCCTGGCTAGGCTGAGGGCCAGAATCAAGGAGCCCCAGCAGCTGGTAGAAAGATGCAAGTTCCCCAAATGTCAGGGAAAAGAAAGCGTCACTCAAGAAGGCTGCCACTTGATGTGAGCCAACTTCCAGCCAGCGTGATAGTATACATGCTACCCATCTACAGTGGCTAGTGGCAAGGAATGTGGTAAAAACACTGCAGGGTCCCCCTCAGACCCACATCCCGTGAGACCACAGAATGCCATGGGGGTCACAAAATGGGCTCAACTGGAGGAGATGCCACCTCTCCTCTTTGGCTGGAACTCTCCACGCCTCCACCATGTGGTACCACAAGGCAGCCAGGCCTTATTTTTCACTCTGGGCTGGCTGCTGGCAGAATTCCCACTCCCCGGCTCCAGCACTGACAGAGGTTAATGGGCACCATTTAGCCACTCTCGGCAGTGCTGGTTTGATCTTCTTGGCTCTGAAGTTCTTCCTCCTCTTGGCACGAGAAAATTCAGCTTTTGCCCTTTATCTTGTTATCCAAGAGCCTGAATGCCCGTGGCAGGCACATATGCAGATGCTGCCCCTCTGGAGTCCCTGGCAGAGCAGAGGGATTCAGACCAGCACAGGCACTGTGCTTTGAGCACTTTCTCCTCCCCTCCACGGCCAGCTGGCCTGTTGCTGAAACCAAGACCGATGTGAAAAGACACCTATGTGGCCGTTACTGCCAGGCTTTCTCCTCTACCCAGACAGACACAAGGATAGAGAGGAGAGGGAAGACACAGTTCCTCACTGTGTTCAAGGCAAGATGTAAAAGCCACACAAAGAAAGGCCAGGTGGTGGTGCACCCAGTTGAGTGTACACACTACAGTGTACAAGGACCCAGGCTCAAGACCCTGATCCCCACCTGCAGGGAGGAAGCTTCATAAGCAGTGGAACAGAGCTGCATCTCTCTGTCTCTCTCTGTCTCTGTCTCTCTATCTCTCCCTTCCTTTTTTATTTTTATGTATAAAATGGAAATATTGACAAGACTATAGGATAATAGGGGTACATTTCCACATAAGGCCCACTCTCAGAACTCCATATCCAATCCCCTCCCTTGATAGCTTCCCTATTCTTTATCCCTCTTTGAATATGGACCCAGGATCATTGTGGGGTGCAGAAGGTGGAAGGTCTGGCATCTGTAGTTGATTCTTCACTGAGTAGAGAAAAGATGCTACATGTAGAGTCTTGACCAGCCAGAGTTCCCAGTCCTCAGTGAACATCAGTGACATAGAGACATGCCCAGATAAGCTGGATGGCTTCTTGGTTCCAATCACAAGCAAAGGGTCACATTCCCTTCTGGGGTGTCCACTCAAGAAGACTCAGCAGGTTCCAGATCCTGGCTCTCAGAGGTGATAGGACAGAAGAAGGAAGAAAGATGGCACTCAAAGGCTAGACTCAGCATCCAGTCAGCCAGCTAGGGGTGCAAGGTCACATGGCTCAGGATGATGCCTTCTGCCACCCACTAAATACAGTGCTGTACCAGCCTCCATGGGCAGAGACCTACCCCCCACTCAGCAGGGTACCCCCTCCAACCCTGGAACATGTGGCCTTTGCTCTGGGGAAGCACCAACTGAAGTAGTTGGTTCACATTCAAGAGCACAAAAAGCCCATCCTTTAACCCAAATTTTGCACTCTGAAAAACAAAGAACTTACAGGAGGGTTGGAAAACCATCTTGAGGTCACTACCCAGCACTGGCCAATGAGCTCCAGTGGAACAGTGCAGGCAACTGCAGAAGCAGGAAGGAGAAAGAACTCAACAGATGAGCCATGTGAACAGACACAGATGATACTATGTACCAGAGGCACCACACAGAAGGTACCATAGTACAGAGGAAACTCCAGGCCTGTTCTCTCTCTCCCTCTCTCTTTCAGTGAAAAAGGGACTCAGATCAGTGAAGTGATATATGCACAAGGCCCCATATCTTTTTCCTCCCAAATCACAAAAGTTTACAAATACACGACTCAGTTACCCCAAGAGCAACTTCTTTCTGCCTCCTCTATGTTGCCCTTTCTCTCCAAGCAGAAGGGTGAGTCTTCCCATGTTTGGGAATCAAACTTTATTCCCAAATACAGCTGGGAAGGAAGCTAAACTTCCTAAACATTCCTTAAGCATCTAAAGTACTCCTATCCCTTTGCCACCATAAAGATTCCAGAAGAATCTTCTCTGTCCTAAGGTGATTTCCAAAAGTTTGGATGCAGTTGTTCTGAAATCAAACCCCTGCCCATGAAACATCCAGAAAAGAGCTGGGAGTGGAGGGGGTCTCAGTTGAACAGCTCAGCAATGGGCGTGGTGACACCCTCTTCTGTGGACCAGGTGAAATCAGGTTAATTAATTGGCTTCCTCAGAGCAGAGAATGTGTCATCCTCTTCAAAACCTGAAGATGAAAGGTGTGAAATGGTGTCATTGTTTCATAAATTGCTACATCAAACATAGGACGCGTATAAACCTGCAACACATAATTATCATAAAAATAGCACACTGTTAAAAAAAAAAAAAAACTCCCAGAAGTGGATGGCATCTTTAAAGAAAGAACACAAACCCCTCCTGCCATCCACCTTCCAGGACCCAGCCACTGCCCTCCCCCTCCTCAGATTTCTACAGCAGCCTCACCAGTCTTCCCATTGTGATACGCATAACAAGAAATATGTATTTGGCCTCCGTGCCCATGGCATATCTAAAGCCATTGAAATTCCTTACCGAGATGTGCTTTGCTGTACTGACAAGATGGTTTTTGGAAACATTTAGGTTGGTGAGCTGGTTGCCAGGGAGCCAACCAAGTGATTAAAAAGTTGGAACATCCGGGTCCAGCCCTCTGATCTCTAGAGAAGTTAGATATTGAGTTCAAGCATCAGTAACCATGACTCTAGAATGAAGTTGCCATGAAAATATGAAGGGCCATGACTTGGGATCTGGAGAGTTCCCAGGTTGGTGACCCCACGAAGTCTTGGGGAGACTAGAGCATTTGGAGAAGCATGGAAGTTTCACCCCCTTTCCTTATATCTCGCCCACTGCATCTCTTCTCTGTCCCTTGTTCCTGAGTGACATCCTTTTACAGTAAGCCAGTGATCTAGTAAGTAAACTGTCTCTAAGTTCCGTGAGTCACTTCAGTAGATTAATTGACCCCCATGAGGGGATCCCAAGCACTGTGTCACCATGGTCAAAAGCCCAGGTGACAACCACCTCATTTGTTGTTTGAGTTTCACTTCTGAGAGTAAAGGGGGATACAATCTCACTTATAGGTAGAATTTAAGGAGTAAGGACATATTTGGCAAGATCCAATACCCATTTCTGATAAAGACTCTCCAGACATTGGGAATTGAAGGACAGTTTCTAAACACAATAAAGACTATTTTTGACAAATCCACAGCTAAAAAAAAAAAAAAAAAAGCCTTCTGAATGGAGAAAAGCTGAAAGCTTTTCCCCTGAAATTGTGAACCAGACAAGGATGTCCACTATCACCACTATTAATCAGACATGGTCCTCAAGATCCTCACCACTGCAATCAGACAAGAAAGAAATACCAAAGGTATACATATTGGAAAGAAAAAAATTAAGTGATCACTATTTGAAGATGATGTGATAATATATCTAAAGAACTCCCCTAAGACCCCACCCAGATTTTCTGGAAATAATCAGCAAGTTCTGCAAAGTATCGGGCTACAGAGCAAATACGCATAAATCTGCGGTGTTTCTGTATATACAAATGAGGAGCCAGAGGAAAGTGAAATGAAAGAAAATCCCATTTAAAATCAAACCCCAAAAGATGATAGTGCACTGCTTTGCATGAGCTTGGCCCAAGTTGGAGCCCAACCCTCCCTGCATTGAAGGGAGATTCCTCTCTCTCTCTCTCTCTCCTTCTCCCTCCCTCTCTCTCTCTTTCTCCTTCTCCCTCTCTTTCTCTCACCCTCTCTCCCTCCCTCTCTTTCTCTCTCCTTCTCCCTCCTTCTCTCTCTCCCTTTCTCCCTCTCTCTCTCTCTTTCTCCTTCTCCCTCTCTTTCTCTCGCCCTCTCTCCCTCCCTCCCTCTCTTTCTCTCTCCTTCTCCCTCTCTTTCTTTCACCCTCTCTCCCTCCCTCTCTTTCTCTTTCTCTCTCCTTCTCCCTCTCTTTCTTTCACCCTCTCTCCCTCCCTCTCTTTCTCTTTCTCTCTCCTTCTCCCTCTCTCTCTCCTTGTCCCTCTCTCTCTCTTTCTCCTTCTCCCTCTCTTTCTCTCGCCCTCTCTCCCTCCCTCCCTCTCTTTCTCTCTCCTTCTCCCTCTCTCTCTCTTTCTCCTTCTCCCTCTCTTTCTTTCACCCTCTCTCCCTCCCTCTCTTTCTCTCTCCTTCTCCCTCCCTCTCTCGTTTCCCCTCCCTCTCTCTCCCTTTCTCCCTCCCTCTCTTTCTCTTTCTCTCTCCTTCCCTCTCTCCCTCTCTCTTTCTCTCCTTCCCCCTCTCCCCGTCTTTCTCTTTCTCCCTCCCTCTCTCTCCCTCTCTTTCTCTCTCCCCCTTTCACCCCTCTCTCTTTCCCTCTCTCTCTCTCCTTCTCTCTGTTTCCCTGCCTCTAAAATAATAATAATAATCCATGAAATGAAACAAGCCTATATCGAAATTTATTATTCTATTCTGAGCATTTGACATTCTTGGAAGGTTTCTATAATAGGTTTTTTTTTTTTTTTTTCATAATGAATCAGGATAATGGACACAATTTAGAACTGTCTTCGGCAAAACCCACAGATGAGTGATTATGCAGAATATATGGTCTGATTATAATTATGGTCCAAACAATGATTACAAGAGTCCAAAGATGAAGGTGATTAGTCTGTCAAACATCCTCAAAGTGTCCAGTATGATTTCATTCTGATCACTTAGCATTTTTAGTTCCGTTTCTATCTGCATCAGTGCATGTTGAATGTGTGCTGCAGCCGCTCTTTACTTGACAAGTTCTGCTGTGTTTTTTTTTATTATTATTTTTATCTAGCTCAATTTCTCCAAAAGAGCCTCTAGCAAACAGGCCCCTAAAATTTGGCAGCTTTATTGTTGAGTGCATTCAATTATCATTTTTTAAGTCTAGCACCACATTCCTTTAATGATTTAGGCCCTTGCACGGTTCTAAATGTCTCCTCAAAGCTTTCATTGTAAATTGTGTTAAACATCAAAGGAGTGAAGTGATGCCCAGATGCTGTTTACCTCCTGTGAAATTCCTGGCACTAAATAGGATGAGGAGGCCCTGGATGGATTCGAAATTAGGGCCGGGGAGAAAGGAAGAGGCTTCCAGGTTGGTTGCTGACCCAAAGCCTGAAAAAACAGCCCCAGAGAAACCTCTTCAGATCAACCTGCAACACCCTCACCCAGCTTCTTCAGACCCATAAAAAGGCACAGTGACAATCTCTTGTCCCCAGAGCCCAGAGGGTTCCCTTGGGACAGTCACCAACTCCAGGTTAATGTCACTGGACTTCAGTGCACTTGTTGGAATGAGGCCCCTTGGCTAGAGCTCTCAATAAGTCCTCCTTGACCTTGATGAACTGTTTCTGAAACAAAGCCAGACCTCCTCTCTGCCCCCTCTCTCCTTGGAGCACTGTCATCTGCCAGTACCCTGAGTCCAGGCCCCCACTCCTTGCCTTTGACGTGGCTGCTGCCTGTGGGTTCTGGGGAGGGCTGAGGATACAGACAGAGCACCCCTTCCAAGACCAGCCACGTACTGATCTGTGAGAGAGAGAGAGAGAGAGAGAGAGAGAGAGAGAGAAGGAGAAGGAGAATCAGAGCATCACCCTGGCACCTGCAGTGCTGGGGCTCCAACTCAGGACACCACGCTCGAAAGTCCTGTAACTCCATCACTGTGTCACCTCCCACCTAGACACACAGACACACTCTTTGTTCTTCTAGGTAGGTGTGTGTGTGTGTGTGTGTGTGTGTGTGTGTGTGTGTGTGATCACAGGGGCTTTACTACTCTGGGATGACTTTTTCAGCTAGAGAGAGAGAGACAGAGAATGAGGGGAGAAACCATAGTGGCATATCTTTCCCCAGTATCATGATGCTCCTCTATGGTATACTGGGTTCAAATCTGAGTCATGCAGAGGTCAAGGCAGACACCCTCCCAGGTAAGGTATCTCACTACTTCTAAAATGGCATCTGTCTATCATCGTCAGTCAATCAAGCTATCTACCTATCTTCTATCTTGTATGAGGACATGAGTCCATTGCTCCCAGACTACTTTTTTCCTTTCAGAGAAAGACTATCTAGATAAAGACACAGAGGAGGTGGAGATCATCACAACAATAGAAAACTCCCCATAGGCTCTAGGTACTCCCACATGGAGCTGAGTTTGAACCCAGGCCCCATGCATGGTAAGTGTGGTGCTCCTTACTGGGTGAGCTATCACCAGTTCCAGGTTCCCATGGTCCCAGGCAAGTCCTTGGTTAGTTGTTTTATTTACACACACACACACACACACACACACACACACACTACTGAGGACGTGTTGATCTGCAGGCCTGGTATTGTCTCGGGAGTCTAGTTTCCTGCCTTCCTGGGATAGGTGTCAGCACACTTCAGCCACCACCAAACTGGCATCTTCCTCCTCCACAGAGAACCAGGGCCCCATCCCCCTTCTAGCCCCGCTCCTTGTCACATTGTTTGAAAGTAGATACAACAGGGTCACTCCCTGGCCCTGTGCTATCTTTTGGGCCTTGCAAGGCTCTATGTGTCTGTGGTTGGCTATTTTGTGACCTAGAGCCCTGGCAGTGGCCATCTTGGTGTGATGGAAGACCCAGAGTCCTGCTGTCCCTCTTTCTACTGACCCTCAGCTCTCCTCCTTCTTCGTCTCCTGTCCTCAGATATCCTTCAAAGGATCAAAGCACAGGGGACACAGTTGTCCCTCCTCTTTTCTCCACACCCTCCATCTTTTCTATGTCCCCTCTCCTCTCTTTGCAGGCCACTCTGCCCCCCGCCCCCGGCCACTGAGGGTCAGAGCAGCTCCCTACGGAGTCCCGGGGTAACTCTGCATGTCGGGGGCGATGTGTGCTGAGAGAATCTCAGACTCACTCAACTCCAGGAGGGGCCTTGGAAAGGTGGGCAACTCATTTATTGAGAGAGAAAGCAAGGACATATATCCATTGCCCAGGTAGAAGGTCAAGGTAATCATTAACCCAAACACAGTGCAGCACAATGCATAACCGCATTTTGAACAAACAGTGCATAGTTCCCCAGGGGTAAATTACAGGCATCTCAGGGTGAGGGGAAGGGGGGGGGGTGGTAGTTGAACAAGACGTATGTGGTGGCTTTCAAGTTAGGCCAAACACAATGTACAGTAATTCACGGCCTTTCTTTTAAGGGGAGAGGAGGAGCATGTGCAGAAACATAGTCCCCATTCCGGAGAAGCCATCATTAGTTCAGGAGGTCAGGGGAACCTGTCTTTGTCTCGACCCGAAGGGAGAGTTGGGGGTCAACCCACTTGGACCTCATAGAAACAACAGCCTGGGCTCTCCGAGACAGTGGGCCCCATCCTCCAACATCTCTTTTCTTCCAAAGTCTTTCTAAAACTGTTTTTTTTTTAAATTTGTGGTTAATAGTAGTTTACAAAATTGTAATATTACAGGGTGCACTTCCACACCAAATTTCTGTTCCCCCATCCCCCCCCCCGACAATAACTGCATAGTTCTCACAAAGTCTTTTTTTTTTTTTTTGCTTTTGCGAGTTCATGAGTTTCAGTTCTCTAGATTCCACATATGAGCGAAACCATTCGGTAGCTGTCTTTCATCTCTTTACTTTCTTCACCAAGTAGAATCACCTCCAGTTCCATGCATTCTGTCCCAAAGAACACAATTTTGGGGCCGGGTGGTGCATGAGCGCACATGTTACACTGAACCTGCAGGGGGAAGGCTTTTTGAGCGGTAAAGCAGTGCTGCAGAGGTCTCACTGTCTCTCTTCTCTCCATCTCCCCACCCCTTTCGATTTCTCTCTGTCTCTATCCAATAAATAAATAAAGATAATAAAAAAAAATTTAAAGAACACAATATCATCATTTTTAGATTGTAGAGTAGTTCTCCATGCAATACAATATCCCATAACTGCTTTAGCCAGTCATCTGCTGATGAGCATTTAGGCTGCTTCCACTCTTTGGCTACTGTGAATAATGCAGCTATGAACATTGGGGTACATATGGCCCTTTGAATTATTGACCATATGTCCTTTTCTTCCATTGGTTTTGGTGAGTGCAGATTCAGGTACTGTGTGAAAGTCATGCTGGGGTCCCCTTCTTTGAGCCCAGAAGACCAGATAACTGGGAGGAGAGTTCTGGAGTCAGGCTGTCTGTGATAATGACACTCCACCAGCTTGGAGGATTTCTAAACCTGATAAGCAACTCTACAATGTTGGGATACGAGTGTCTCCACCTCCCATGGTGGTTGTGAGCATCCCAGGACACAGCAGCTGGCACCGTGAACCTCGCCTCACATGAGCACGACTCACTATTTACCATGTGTGCCTGTGCACTCGGTCACAGCAGGATGTCACCAACTGCTCCACCTTGACCAGCCACCCAGCTGATCACAGGCAGGATTTGAACCCTGACTTTCTGATGCCAAAGCCCAGAGTTTTTCTTTTTTTTTAATATTTATTTATTCATTTTCCCTTTGTTTTTGCCCTTGTTGTTTTATTATTGTAGTTATTATTGTTGTTGTTATTGATGTCTTTTTTGTAGGATAGGACAGAAAGAAATGGAGAGAGGAGGGGGAGATAGGGGAGAGAAAGCTAGACACCTACAGACATGCTTCACCGCTTGTGAAACGACTCCCCTACAGGTGGGGAGCCGGGGGCTTGAACCGGGATCCTCTCGCCGGTCATTGTGCTTTGTGCCACCTGCGCTTAACCGCTGTGCTACCGCCCGACTCCCTAAAGCCCAGAGTTTTTCTACCCAATCACTGAATGAACATAAGCTTTCAGTGTTTAAGTGCCTGTTTAGAATTTCCTATCATATTTTACTTTCATTACTACTATCTTAAATTTCAGGGACGTGGACAGGAGATGGGGGGAACTGGATGGTGGCATATCTGGTAGAGCACTCATGTTACAATGCATAAGAACCTGGGTTCAAGCCCCCAGTCCCCAGCTGCAAGGGGAAAGTTCCACAATAGTGAAACAGTGACGCTGGTGTCTCTCTTTCTCTCTCCCTCTCCATGCCCCCCTTCCCTATCAAATGTCCTCTGTCTCTATCCAATAACTAAATAACTTTTTCTTTGAAAAATCCCAAAGGCATGTTTAAGGCAATACCTTGTGTTTGCTCAAGTAGAACCTGAAATGGAATTGGCATATCGCACCAAAGTAAAAGACTCTGGGGTGGGTGGGTAGGGAGAATGCAGGTCCATGAAGGATGATAGAGGACCTAGGGGGGGTTGTATTGTTACATGGGAAACTGGGGAATGTTATGCATGTACAAACTATTGTATTTACTGTTGAATGTAAAACATTAATTCCGCAATAAAGAAATAATAAAAAATAATAAATAAATTTTAAAAATACCTTGTGTTTGCTAAAGTATGTCGCCTTTTTACTTATTACCCTATCTACTATGCTGCCTGCCTGAGTCTCAAGCATGAGTGTTTCCATTGCTCCTGGTCTAACTGTTCCAGCCTTCTGACTTCATTTAGAAAGAACGAGACGGAGAGAGAAGAGAGATACCACAGCACCACTCCACAGTCTGTGGGACTTCTCTATTTAAAGGGTGCTGTCCATGGTGCTCCCAGATGGTGCTGGGGCTCAGACCTGGGTCCTCATGCTTGATAAGGTGTGCATGCAGTCAGGTGACCACTCCCTGGCCCCTGGGTTGTCTTGACTTCCTGTGAGTTCAGATACCCAAGTTAACAGGCTTGTGTCTCCAACAGCTCACTGAGTAGGGGGCCACAGGCTGGCAAGGAAGGAAAAGCTCCAAGGAGAATGTTTTAAGATTTTCGTGCAGCTACTTAAAAAGAAGTACATAATGGTGTTTGATTTCCGAGAGGCCTGAAAGAATAGTAAACAAATCACGCCACCAGTCCTTTGCAGCTCGCTACCTGGGAAAAGCATTTGTTTGTTCACAGCAAATATGTAACCACAAAGCACATTAAAATGCAGGGGGAAAAATCATCTGGCCAAACAAAATGATGATAAGTCAGCTTGAAACTTGTTGCCATCTCGAGGAGCTAAGTAATGCTCTTCTGGGGCGAATGGGCCTTAGTCACCTATTTGATTGTGCACATAATTAAAGCGGCGGCTGCACCATGATTTAGAGGTTGGATCTTCTAATTACTTTGCTGTAGCAATTAGGCCTTTCTTTGTATTACACTTCTTCGGGCCAAAGATGCCTTCTATCGCTCGGGCCAGATGGGGGAGGGCTGTTCCTGGCTCAGGTCCCCAGGATACCCTGAGATGAAGTCTCTGCCTGTGGGTGAGCTCCCAGATGAGTGGTGGGGGGAGGGTAATTGTGTTGGTTGGAGGGCGTCTCCTTTTGAAGCATCTGAGACCCACTGCCTTAGAGACTCGGGGTGCTATCTTCATCTAATGCAGGGCCTTCCTGATCTTTCCTTATTGGGGAAAGCCCAGGAGGGCCAGGAGTTAACTTCAGATCCATATAACACTTTTTTTTAATTGCCACCAAGTTTATCGCTGGGGCTTGCTGCCTGCACCTACAAATCTACTGCTCCCTGAAGCATTTCTCCCCTTCCTTTCCTTCCCTTTCCTTTCCTTCCCTTCCCTTTCCTTTCCTTCCCTTCCCTTCCCTTCCCTTCCCTTTCCTTTCCTTTCTTTCCTTCCTTCCTTCCTTCCTTCCTTCCTTTCTTCCTTCCTTTCTTCCTCCCTTCCTTCTTCCTACTTTCCTTTCTTCTTAATAGAACAAAAAGAAATTGAGAAGGAAGATAGATAGGGAGACAGAGACTTGCTTCAACTCTTGTGAAGCTTCTACCCTGCAGGTGGGGAATGGGAGCTTGAACCCAGGTTCCCGAGCACTTTTGGGGCCTGTATCAGTCCATAAAAGCATTACTTTTGGGAGTCGGGCGGTAGCGCAGCGGGTTAAGCGCACGTGGCACAAAGCACAAGGACCGACATAAGGATCCTGGTTCGAGTACCTTGCTCCCCACCTGCAGGGGAGTCGCTTCAGAGGTGATGAAGCAGGTCTGCAGGTGTCTGTCTTTCTCTCCCCCTCTCTCCCTCCCCCTCCTCTCTCCATTTCTCTATGTCCTGTCCAGCAATGACGACAACAATAGCAACAACAATAATAACTGCAACAACAATAAAAAGGGCAACAAAAGGGAAAATAAATATTAAAAAAATTGTTTTAAAGCATCACTTTTAAGGCATTGGGGAATAATAGCCCAGCAGTATGTGGAGTGGGTCACATCTATTATTTCTCTGCTATCTATCATAGACCAGGAACTCTGCTGCATGAGTTAAAAGCACAAACTTGTGGTCTGGAATGACACCGTGGGTAAAGTGTTGGACTCTCAAGCACAAGATCTTCAGTTCAATCCCTAGCATCAGATGTGCCAGAGTGATGCTCTGGTTCTCTATTTTATTCGCTCTGTAACTCTTCTCCCTTTAATTAATACATAAGTAAATCTTTAAAAATAATTAAAAGTATAGGGGCTGGGCAGTGGCACACCTGGGTAGGCACACACATTAACATGTGCAAGGACCTGGGTTTGAGCCCCAGTTACCCATCCTGCAGGGGGGATGCTTCACAAGTGGTGAAGTAAGTTTGCAGGTGTCTCTCCTCCTCTCTCCCTTTCTCTCTTTCTCTCCCTTCTCAAATTTCTGTATTCTATCAAGAAGGAAAGAAGGAAGGAAGGAAAGAAAGGAAGAAAGAGTAAGAAGGGGGAGTCGGGCTGTAGAGCAGAGGGTTAAGCGCAGGTGGCGCAAAGCACAAGGACCGGCATAAGGATCCCGGTTCGAGCCCCCGGCTCCCCACCTGCAGGGGAGTCGCTTCACAGGCAGTGAAGCAGGTCTGCAGGTGTCTGTCTTTCTCTCCTCCTCTCTGTCTTCTCCTCCTCTCTCCATTTCTCTCTGTCCTATCCAACAACGACAACAACAATAATAACTACAACAATAAAACAACAAGGGCAACAAGGGGAATAAATAAATAAAATAAATATTATAAAAAAAAAGAAAGAGAAAGAAGGAAGAAAAGAAAAAAAGAAAGGATGGAAGGATGGAAGGAAGGAAGGAAGGAAGGAAAGAAGGAAGGAAGATGGCTGCCAGGAGCAGTAGATTCCCAGTGTAGGCACTGAGCCTCAGCAGTAACCCTAGTGGCAAGATAACAAGCAAGCAGTAAGAGCACAGACTTGAGAGAGAAGATGCCTGGGCTGCAAACCACAGCTCAGATGCTTACAAGCTGTGTGGTACTGAGAGACTCGCCTTCTCTGTCAGTTTTCTGACCTGTAAAACAGAGCTATGGACGCGTCAGTGAGGTAAAAACTGCGCAACAAGCACCCAGCCTGGCCCCTGGCACGTGCCGAGCACTTGATGCTTGCTTTATTTTGAGCGTAGTTCACATTCCCAAGCCCTGAGACTCAGTCATTCATTCATCCATTCTTCTCATCCCTGCAGCAAATATTTGAGGCCCAAGGAACGGATCAGAAGCCGAGGTTCTTTTCATTAGCCTACTTGTCTCCCAGGACATAAAATCCTCAACTCCCAAGCAAGGGAAAACCATTTGTTCTGTTGAATTTGAAAGCTGAGAAAAATCTGACTTGTGGAAGTGTCATAAAAAGGCTGGTTTTCAGCTTGTGTGGAGCTTTTCTCAGACACACAGAGTCCTGCTCACAGCCTGGTGTGCACAGAGGGTGGAACCACGTGGCTGAATCCCCATGAATCAAAATAGAACATTGGGCCTCAAGTGCTTGGGGGCGGGGCCTGAAGACAACAGGGAGGCTGGGGAGGGGAGCCGGGGCCCTGACCTTCACCTCACTTCAG